>NW_005054396.1:2282955-2285313 GCF_000277835.1 Geospiza fortis | reverse complement strand
CCCCCCCCAAAAAAAAGAAGAAGAAAAACCCACAACAAAACAAACCAACCCCAAAAACCAAGCTCTGAAAATCTTTAAAAATGCAAAAATACTGCATTTCTGAGACAAGTGAAACTGCTGCTCCACCCGTTGGGTAGTCTAGTTTAAAATGCTGGGGTTTTTTACCTTTCCTCTTTATAACAAGCCCGTGTAGCAGACTGCTCCATGTCTTCTGACTTTGGCAGATATTAGCAGCTTTTTATGAGCTACCAGTTAAATTTCCACATGTTCTGCTTAGTTTGTCTGATTTCCTGGAGAGGTTTTAAAGATGGTGTGTGGATATGTGTGTACATTATGTATATGTATATATATGTACATTATGTACACACATAATGTAATGTAATCTCTGCAAAATTGGAAAGTAATACACTGACTTCTAAATTCAGCTGAGTATATAGACCTGTTTCTGCTTTCACTTACACCTGTTTTATACTCATAGAAGGCTGCTAATGTGGATAGCTTTGCTCCTGATTTACAGTGGTATAAGCAGGAAGTAGATTAGGTCCTTTTTTCTCAGGATCCTGACATATGGCAAATATTGACTGGAAAAGGGCAGCTTTTCTCCACTGCAGACTGGAGAACAGGAGCCCAGCTGGTGCTCTGGGGGCTCTAAAGGCTTTGCATTTCTTTGGGAAGGAATGATTTTATCAGAAGGGCTAAGCAGATGTTGCCTTGTGTTCGGTGGTTACTGCTGGCCTGATGTGTCACCCTGGGTGTGTTTGAGGTGAGCACATCTGTCCCTCTCCAGATTAAAGCTGTGTCTTTCCCACTGGATGGGAAAAGATGATCAAGGGCTTGGCCAGGAAAAATAGATGTTCTTCTCATAATGGAATGGTGTTGAGTTTCACCAGCACAGAATGGTAGCCCAAAATACCTTTTTTTTTTTAAAGGCTTTATCTGGGAAAGTCTTTTTGAGGCAAGGTCTAATTTTCGTGGGGTTTTTTCTCTGCTTAGCATCTAGTCACTAATTATTTTCATGCCTGTGCCTAAACTTGCAAATAAGCACAGCGTGGGTCCAAGAAACTTCTATGAAGTTTGAAATCTTGCTTTAACTTATACCTCTGTATAAATCCTGGGTAGCCTAACTGATTCCTTTGGATTTACGCCATAAAAAATATTAAGATATTAATAATGACTTATTTTAAGGGTTTCCTTAAATCTAAAATTTGATTCTGTTTTTTAATAAATCAGGTATGACTCTAGTGAAATCACTGGTGGTATGTGGTTGTGAAATCCTAATGGGGGCAATAGAGCTTGAGTTCTGTTTTACATTCCATGGGCAAACCTTCTGGTGATTCACTTCTCCCACCCAAGCTTGCCCGCTGAGTTTAGGAGGAATGCAAAATCAAGTCCTTTGGGTTCAGTCACAGCCCACTGACCTGTGTAGTTATCTGCACATTGGTTTTTCTCTTTTTCTGCCCAGAATTTTAGCAGTTGGAATCCCTTTGAAGATTTTGCTCCTGAATCAACCTATTGGTATAAGATTATTCTGGCTGAATTCCAAGATGAGTTCCCTGTTTGAATCTTGGAGTGAATGCAAAATACTCCGCTTCCAGAAGAAACCCTGTAAAGAATGAATCTGCCACACTCTTTAGCCCTTTTTTTTTTTTTTGTTTTGTTTTTCTTATATATTTTTAGAGGGGAAAACACTCTTATGCAAATCCATTGAGAAAAAAAGAGCTTTTACTCTTTCTCCCCCTCCCTTCTTAAATGATGTGTCTAGACTTGTTCTGCTTATAACACTCCTGAGTATCACTATAAAGGGCATCAGTGTAACAATTAAGATAGATTTTAAGACAGGCACATGAAGTCCTCCATTAGGCAACCATGGTTTCTGCACTTCATTAGAGTTGCCTAGTTCTGTTAAAAAATCCTGTCAACATCCCTAACTAATTAGGTTTATCGGCCCCCAGAAAGTTATCCCATAACTGTATTCCTGAAGCTGTTGGTTTAGTGATAGCTTTCTTATTTCAAACAAAAATGTGCTGATGTGCAACTTACAAGCCATTTGTTCCTGTGTGTAACTACAGCTTTAGTTTAAATTGAAAACCCAGTTTTGCTCCAACTGAAGTGATTTTTTCTGGTTTTGATCCATTACAATCTTTGTTATTCATAGGTTTGCTTTGTGATGGAGGGAGTAGGACTACAACTGGTAGAAACCTGTCTGTAGGTGCTGAAAATACCATACTAGCACTCTGATCTCAAGTCCCAAGCAGATTTCCCAGTGACTTTGGCTTAGGTTTTGCCATTATAAGTTTCCTTCTGTCTTCTGGATCTGGAGGTGAATCTCTGCCATGAATGCAGAACTTAATTTATCTT
>NW_005054396.1:2255280-2282908 GCF_000277835.1 Geospiza fortis | reverse complement strand
GTAATTAGTTTTCTCCAGATCAGCAGGAGGCCCAAAACTTCAGTCAGCACTGGGTTGTGCCTGTTGTCATGAATAATTGGAAGAAGGGAGGATATTAAAGATTAATTTTTTTTTTTTTTTAAGGAGGCAAATTGCCAAAGGGGAACAGCTATTTGCCAGCTTGTGACTTTGCAATGTTATTTACGGGTGCAAAGACCTAACCCTTTTTAACTCCTCAAACTCTCCTCAAACAGCAGGAAACAAACCTCCCAGGCTTGTATTCCAGCCAGTGGCAGAGAAAATAGGACTGGGAAAAGAATATGTCAACTCTTTTCCCTGCATTTCCCTAAAAGGGAGGGTAAGCTCAGTTCTGTCCTGAGGGAATAAGTCCCTCCATGCTTCCCCAGCAGCAACTGATACACACAGCACTTTGCCATGGGGGAAGAGGTTGGGGTTTTTTTCCCACAGTCCCTATGAATCCATTGTTACTATTGTTGTCTACTGTAGGCAGGCATGGAAAATTTTTAAAATTTTATTAAGTTAAATCCATTAAGGAAAGATTGGCAGAATAATTTAAACTGATATAATTTTGATTATAAGTTTATTATGCCTTGATGATGGATGAGTCAAGGAAACAGACATTTTTCATGACAGAATCAGGTTAAGTTGCTGGTTATAGTGAAATATAATTTTCTAGTTGCCTTTAGTGTTTATGGCAGTGAGGCCTTTAAGTTTGAAGCCATAAGTGCTCTTCACATCACTACTGGCTGAAGGAGCATTATTTTGAATTATGCCAGCTGCAGATGTGGACCTCCATGTGTGAGCCCATGTTGCAGATGGAACAATCTTGAAAGGCAAAGTTATGGTTTTCAGCAGGTTTTTAGCCAAATTTTAGCTGAAAAGATAAAGCACTTTGAAGGTCTTCTCCCTTCCCTGTGTACAAGTGTGAAGGGTTTTCTTTTTGACAGAGTGAGAGCTGTTTGGCATTGCTTCAACTTTGTTCAAGGACTGTCAAAGCATGTCTGGAAAAAGGTGAGTGAAGTTAATGCTTGTATGCTGCTAGACTACCTAGAGTTGCCTTCTCAGTGCTCTTGCCTCTCCTGCTCTGTGCCTTATGCCAGACCTGGCCTTTTGTACTGTCTGTGGGTATTGTTTAATTGTCTGAGGGTCTATCTTCTCCCTGCTGTCACCAGATCATCATCTCTGTAAAACTGAAAGCTGTAAAGAAGTTCTTTGTGGCCTTCTTGGCCCTGATGTTTTGTTTCCCCTCTTCAGATACATCTTACTCTCTTGTGCTCTTGCTTGTGATTTAAAAATCAACAGTCATGCATTTCCTTTTGTGTTGGGTTTGGTCAGGGAGTACAGAAGATCATTTTGCTTCTACGAGTGTCAGGCTCTTGAAGGCAGGGATACATGGTCACCACAGTAGGACCTTGAAGCAGAATATGTTGTCTCAGATTTGAAGAGGGTAAGGCTTCTTTTGCATGCAAATAACAGAGTATTTATCTTAACTTTTATTTTAATTGGCTGCTCAAAGTGAGCTGCAGAGCCTCGTACTGTCATTCACAGAAGGGACAGGATTGCTGGGTCAGGTCATTCCAATCCACATGTCATTTTGTCTGTATGTCATAAGAGAAAATTCTGGACTTGTGGTTAGACTGGAAGACTTAGCAGTTTTGATATATATTTTTCCCCTTTTTCCTTTTGTTTCCCTTTGTTCTTATTAACAAATACAAACACAGGATCCTAACAAGGAAATCTGGCTGATGTTTTGAGGGGATGAAAGTCAACAATCCTATTTTTAAGTAGTCACTAGAGATGAGGAGATTCAGCCAGCGTTCCTCAATGATTCCCTTGTAAAGGCAGGATCCTACTGCAGAGCAAGTAGTCACAGGTTAACTGAGACTATAATTTCAGACAAAGAGGCATTGGCCTTCTCCAGATGTTTTTTTCAGATTCTTCTCCAGATTCAGTTATTCTTTTTCTGTTTAAAGCTGACAGTTAAAACTATTTAAAAGGGCTTCCTTTTGCAGATTGTTGCCTGAAGATCACAAAAGATCCTAAGAACATCAAAAATAAGAAAGTAAAAAATTAGGCAAGAAATACAAAGGAATGGAATGCATAACCCCTTTTTCTCCTCAGTATTTACCTTGGAGTGTTTTCCTCAGAGATCGTCTTATAATGTCAGCTCTGTTTACTCCTTGAGTAAATGTCTGGTGTCACTTTAATAAATCAGATGAACTCTGCTCAGAAAGATACGAAGGCTGTCATTTGATCATTAAGATTATTTACTGTAGGATATGTAGCTGAAATACAATAGTAATACAGACACACACAAATCTAAACTCCTAAACAGAACAAAATTAATGGATGAAGCCTGACATAGTATGTTTTAAGGTAAAAGGACCTCAATCAATCAATACCTAGTTTATATCATTGTGATGGTGTTTGATGCAGAACATTCTGAGCCAATCCAAAATAGTACAGCCTGTTTTAAGTAACTCAGCACAATACATACGACTAATTTTTATGGGCCATCTGTACATAACAGGCTGCTTTCAGATATTTTTTTCTGAATGCTATGAGATGTAACCTGCAGCCCACAGAGCAATGTAGGCAGTATGAATCTTAGGTGTAGGTGTATTTACAATTGCAAAGCTGTGCTTTTACCCATGGAGTTTGCTTTCCTTAGGGAAGAGCAACATAATGTTGACACATTATCACCTGCATTTCTTTGTTTCTGTACTCTAGAAATGAGTTGTTTACATTTTGTCAAATTCATTAGTGTCTTCAAAATCAGAGTGCTCATAAGAGAAATATGTCCTCAGTTGGCCCCAGAGGTTGTAGTTAGGGAATATTAAATTTTTTTTTTGCTTCTTGCTTTCAAGATGCAAATAGGTTTTCATTACAATTATAAATGGTGCCAGCATGATTCCTTGAGAAGCCAACAGACACTGACAGAGACCTGGCAGCCCTCTGACTTTGCAGCTCATGCAGCTTAATCCTAATTGAATTCCTCTGCGGCTGAGCAAGGCCTAGAGCAAGGGGCAGGCTCTGATATCTGAATGTATAATGAGATGGCATAGAGGGCCAGCCTGCCTTCTATGGGAGGATCTACAGGTGCTTTCTGACAGTGTTCTGTATACCCTGTGATCTGACGTGCATCTGGATATCATTCAGAATGGACAGTTAAACTGTGAAGGGTTGTGGTGTTCCTGGTAACTTCTTCAGGATAAGCCCAAGTGGAGATTGATGGACTAGTGTGTCCACATAAAGACCAAAGACCTGCAAAGAGACTCTTTGCAGGTCTCCAGGCAGGTTCTGCCTCTGGCTAAGCAAAAGGGGGACCTGCCTGTTTATTATAAGTGTTTCCCCACACCAGGAGCGCCCTAGGACTTGTGATCCTCAGGTGCTGGAGAAATAATTGTAGGACTGGGGTGAATGCTGTCTTCCTCCCTAGGCTTTTGTGAGACCAGTGGGGTGCAGTTAATGCCCTCAGGAGCTGAATTTCACCTGGATCTGCTGCCTGCAGAACCTTGCACACTTGTGGGATCCAATTGCAGGCCATGGTCTGAGCTGTATGGAGCTTCACGAGGAAGTCTGGGTCAAAGTCTTGAGCCTTTGTGTAGCAGAGCTGTTAAAGATGTGCTGAGCTTCCAATATGTGAGTAACCCCCACCTCTCCTTCCAGCAGAGAGAAGTGCAATTACTCAGGACAGCAAAAGCCATAGTGAGTGAAACAGACATATGTTCTACAAAGAGCTGTTTTATAATCCCTTCTCTATTGGCAGCACAGACTGGTGTCCATGTACACCTGTAATATGTATGATTCAAATGGGGTTTGGTTGTTGTAACTAAGCTGAAACAGACTGGAGGGGAAATAATTTTATTTGGAAAAAAAGCATCTGAGGTGTTATATCCTATGTTCTTCTGTTGACATTTTCAAGTTTGTAAAACCTCACAGTTTGATTTGTTGATCCCACAAAATCATCAGGGGACTGAAACACCAGAAAATACTTTGCCATGAAAACAGATAGTGGGAAATGTACTGGATCACTCTGCTTGAAACTTGAAACAGTAAAAAAATAAATAAATATGAGAGAGAGTGTGGTAGGGAAATGGCAAAACAAGCAGTGGGAAATACCATTCTAAATTTGTGTGGTCTAGGACCTCTAATGATAGGCTTTTATCCCATTACATCTAATTGACATAGAACTTTATCATTAACAAATTGACAAGTATTTACTCCCTGAAATATTTGGGACATTTTAGTGACTTTCTATTCATGATAGACTGTTGAAAGGACTATTACAGCCTGGCTGACATGTAACCTGGGAAAGTGATCGAGCAGTCTTCAAAGTTAATGAAATGTCATTTGTCATAGGCCTTGCAGGTGTGACTCTGTTTCTGTGTTATAATATGTGATGGAGTAATAGCTGGATTGCAGGCCTATTGCCAAGCATAATGCACATTCTGTGAGTGTCACTGGTGCAGAATTGCATAAATCTTATTAATAGTGAGAAGTTTTGAAATGCATGATCTTTCTCTTCTAAGGTCAAGCAAGACTACACCATAACTTAATTTTAGCCTTGCTGTCACTGCAGTCCGAATGGTAACATTCAACATTGGCTGTTCAGTGTCTTCTTCTGAAGGCTTAATTTTGAAGGGCTTCATTGTTTTATTGTGTTGTTCTGTTTTGTTTTGCTTTTTCTTGTTTCCCTCCATCTCCCCCTCTCCCCCATCCCCAGCCAAGAATGGCATGAGTGAATTGGCTCTGAAAGAGGGTTTTGTAAGGATTTTTTGGGTTCACTCCCAGGCCTTTGCACTGTGTCAGTGCAGAAGAGGTGGCATTTATTCTAACTGCATGACTGAGGATGGGAAAAATTCTCAGATGGCTAACAGTAGCTTTACCAGGACTATTAGTGGGATACTGCAAACATTGAGGTACGAAAGCTGTTGAAGTAACTTGCATACAGGAATGTGCTGTTTGCTAGAGCTCTAATTGCAACAAATAGTGCTATGTTCTTTTTCAGCGTCAGATGTTTAGTTGGGGTAAATCACTGAGTGCAAATGTTGGAGAAATTTAAAAGGGAAAAATAATACCCAACCCCCTTTAGTTTACCTTGTTAAAGATTTAGTCTGTTATTTCTTGAAAATGATGTTTTCATGTGGTTACTGTTTGGATATTTTATTTGCACTTGCTCTCTCTGGGAAAGAAAGCAAAACAATGGAGAATGGTAGGTTCTTTGCTGATATGTGAAGCTGATACCCCTGTGCACCATTTTCTGAATTGTTTAGTCAATTATACACAAACCTTAAAATCTGCCAAGCTTGAAGTGCCTAACACACTTGCTTAAACACAAAGTCTGAGGTTCCTGGAACAAGCCAGTTCATAGAGAAACCTGAAAATGCTCTTTATGCTTTTGCGTATTTCTGCTACGGCATATTTCTGTCCCTCTCTATGATGCTGACGCTCACAGCATCACAGCATTAATAACCCCTTTTGAAAGGGGCAGGCAAAGTACAGGTCTTATGCTTTTTAATTTTTTTTTAAATTTTTAATTTATTGCAGTATTGCACAGAAGGTGAAGCCCATCCTTACTTCTGCAGGCTCTCATATGCAGAGAAGTTGAATTTTGCTGGAGGCCTAGAGACTAAGCTTTACCCATGCGAGTACAGAACTACCCTGTTGCGCACACTTTATCTTCTAAGTAATCTTTCTAAGATAAAACTACTTGCACAGCACCCTTAGTGCTAAATACTAAAGGTACAAGGATAAATTTTGTAGGTATGTTTAGCGGAATCAGGTGTTGTGTTGAAATTAAGTTCTTAAATGATGTTGTTGTTTTGGTCATACTAAAAATAAGAATTTTTAAATGATAGCTTATTGTACATGTTTGTAAATTCTTTTCTGGTTCAAGAAGGCCATGGATTCTGTTGTTCTGAATTTTATTTACCTTTATAGTAACTGAAAGAATCTTCTAGGTCTTTGTGGATAACGTGGCTTGAATGAGTCATGGAGATACATCTCACTATGTAGCCTTATCCCAGCTTGGAAACTCCATGAACTTAATTTATACTTTTTAGATGTTTGAAGCTGTTGCAATCAGCTCCTAAGTAATGTGGTGTGTGCCTTACAGGAAGACTAGTGAACACAAAATACTCTCTCTTTTTTTTTTTTTTTTTTAACAAAATATGTCCCCTGTGGCCTCCTCACCTTCCTCCCCCATTGGTACTGAGATCGAATTTCAAAAGAATTCTAGAAGCATATTGAATTTCAGGTTTTGTTTTCCCATACCAGTGATTCTGGCCAAAAGGCTTTTTAATCAAAAGGACCAACTGTAACCTTGTTAATAACTAAGAAAACAATGGCCAAAGGGAAAAGGCCTGCCAAAAGCTACAAGTCATTTCTGTTGGCAGAATAATTGGTAGGTCATTATTTTGGTTGAAAACAATGTGATTTGTATTTCTAATTTTGTAAAATTACTTAATTAATAACACATGGTCAGCAATGTTGATTGCAGAGTGACTCTTGACAGAGGACACTTTAAAAGAAATGTTATGGGGGCAAAGGTAAGATTATGCAATAGCTGAGCAAATAAGGCCATGACTGCTGTTCAGCAGATGATTCTGTCTTTCTTGGGAAGGCGTAAATTTTTATGACATTGAAAACGCAAGACACTGTAAAGGGGACAGAAGGATGTATTTGTGACCGTGGGATCATCACTAGGTGCACACTGGGTTATTTCCACTTGGAATGACAAGTACAACAGCCTCCTTAGAGGGGAATGCTACTTCATGGTTGTTCATGGCAACTTTTGCGTATTGAGAAAATACCTGGAGGGGAAGCGTATACCCACAAAAAAGAAGTCTAGGGAATGTTGCTGGCTCTGCAGGAGTAGTGGTATTGTCAGTGTTGTGCAAGAGTTTAGGCTGGTTAGACTTCAGTACTCAAGAGTGTCCATGTTTGTGAGCAGAGAATGTGGGAGCATTAAGGCAAAGTGTGGAGATACTGCCCTGGCCTGTAAGCCCATGGTTCACAAGACAAAAAATCCAAATCCTTTGTTGCAATCCAAAAATAGAAATTCTTTAAGCTGTTCTTGTTTCTCAGTGCATGCCTTTCTTGCATTGGTTACTGGCTGTCATGAGACGGAATGTACAGCACAACTTTCCTCTTCCTTATTTCTTTTGTGCAGTCTGACTGTGTTTCTTTCCCTGGGCAAACCAGTTCACAGTGAATGTAGAGGGGAAAGGGTGGGACAGAGGAAGCAGAGTACAGGAGTTTTACTTCTGCCGAAGCCATACAACCACCAAGACACTTGCTGCAATTATCCGAAGAGCTTTGTGGCTCTTGGGATGCCTGCAAGTGCCTGTCTGCTATATTATGTACAGTACTTGATTAGCTATTGTTTCACACTGATGAAGGAGGTTGTTCTTTCCATGACTGAGATCTTCACAGCCTCTTTTCTGTAAACCTTGTCTTTTTTCACTATGCGGTGCTAATTATTTCCTTTTTGTAAAGTGCATAGCCTATCACCTATGTACATTGAGTGCCAGAGTTTGAAACAATAATAAGGCAAATGCTCACCTTTGAAGCCATTATTCCAGTCATTACAACACAGTTTATTCCTCTAGAGGACATTAAGATTTGAAAATGTGTCAACTAAAGTAAGAAATTTATCATGATAATGAACCATCAGCTAACTCATTAGACTTAACTTTCTGATTTCCTGTACTCCAGTATTAATCTAATGCTTTGCAGCCATATATATTTTTAAGCCATTTTAGTTTCTAGCAAATTGTGTTTGAAAGCCAAAGCAATATGTTCTGATGTGGGAGAGATCAAGTAAAGAGCCAAATGTGTGGTCAAAGTGGTTAAAAAGGCTCAATCAGCAATATAAGCAATGGCGAAACCACTGGAATGGGGGCAAAATGAGAGGAAGAGATACAAAAAAATTTCTTTATATAGTTAAGGAGCAGTTTTGAAGTGTCCAGTCATTAACAAAAGAATATATTGGAACTATTCTGCAATAATGGAAGTGTGTTAAAGCTGAGAAGAATTTCAGAGTATCACCTTGCTAGAAGTCTGAAAATTCCTGGTAACTTTTCCTCTACGTGAAGGCTCATACTTCAGCACATGGTGTAATATAGCAGTTGATGCTTCTGCCTATTTTTTCAGCAAAACATTTCGTGTAATAGTAATAATTCTGGTATTGGAATGAAAAGCTTTTTCAGGATTTTAATAAATGTTGTCTATGAAAATGGCTAAAGCATGTGATGACTTTTATTGGCAGTCAGATTCCCTAAAGATATCTTGTTTTTGTTAGTTCTTGAAGATCCACTCAACAGATGATGTTGGAAAATCATGCCTTTTAGGGTGTTTCAGATTATTAATATATGCTATGTAATGTTACAAGGCTGAAAGTGTTTCTTAGTTTGAAGTTGGAATTTACATCTCAGCTGAATCCTCTTCCCCTACCTTGCAATGAGCAAACTATTTTGCTGTTTGATTTACCTCGCTTGTCAGTGTGCCAAAGGGCTTTATATGAGAGAAACATTTGCAGAGAGGTGTGTTAAATCCCGAGTGGTTAATTATTTGCTGTAATTGTGATCTTTGCTGTATGCTTTGCTTTTTCTTCACAATAATTTCTAGTTTAAAAAAAGAGTAATAAATATGCATAGCACCAGGATGAAAATGAATATTTGGTCTTGGTGATCAGTAGGTCTGCTCCAAGGAATTAGAATAAGTCTTAGGCAGATAGCTTCAAACTGATGCATGATCCCAGAACTGGTGCTTTTCTGTTGACTTCAGTTCAAATCTGGTTTTCTCCAGAACAATTTTTTGATTCTTCAGGAAGAGAGAAAGATTGAGAGAATAGTTAATGCAAACAGACAGACACAGCTGTGCAGAAGAGTTAATGGAAAAGCAGTGCCAGAAATAAGGGGGAGAGGGGAAAATAATTCCTTTCTTCACTGTGTGAAAAGGCAAAACTTTGAAACCTCTCCCTAGAAAAAAAGGATCGTGATTCAGAATAGCTTCATAAACAGAACTTTGTAATATAAGCCTAATTTATAACGTCTGACTAGATGCTGTATGTGTGTTACAGATGTGAGCGCACACATGGTTACAAGCCCTCAGTTGAAGAAGTAGCCTTGCACTGCCTTGGCACCATCAGACATGTGAGCTGCAAGTGTTCTCTGAGTCCAGCTGGTGGCCTGAAGGCCAGCTCCAGGCTTCTGCTCTGATCCATCCAACCCACCAGCTTCTTCCCTGGAGGAGCTGGGGAACTATGTTTGAGCGACAATTGCACATTCCAGCAGCTGAACCTGTCCTCCAACACAGAGGCAAAATGCTGCTGTTGTTGACAGAAGTGTGTGTTTTTGGGGCAGAATTAGTTGTTACTGACGGGCAGATGTCCAAGGGATTCTACCCAGCATCCATGGGGCCTGTGCAGTTCCTCATTGCTGGTGCAGTGTGGAAAGTCTGGAGGCACTGCTGTACTGTCGCAGGGAGGGGCTGGCTGCTGCTCGGGAGAGAGAGGCAGGATGCAACCCACGGCGAGGAAGGCAGGAGGGGCAATTGAAAACCCAAATACACCCGAAATTGTAAACCCAAATAGCTGTTGAGGCTGGTCTAACCTGTACTATCTACAACAGCAGGGTTTAGTCAGAAGATACTGCCAGGTATCCATCAGAGATGCTGTGCCCTTGCATTCTCTGAGAAAGAGTGACTCTGGCTGACAGGAGCAGGATGTTGTCCTTGCCCTCAGAATAGCTGTCCTGGCTGCCTCTCACAAGAGACAAGCATGTGCTACCCACACAGGTTACAGGCAACATCATCTGTTGAGTGGATCTTCAGGAACTAACAAAAACAAGATATCTTTAGGGAATCTGACTGCCAATAAAAGTCATCACATGCTTTAGCCATTTTCATAGACAACATTTATTAAAATCCTGAAAAAGCTTTTCATTCCAATACCAGAATTATTACTATTACACGAAATGTTTTGCTGAAAAAATAGGCAGAAGCACCAACTGCTATATTACACCTTGAGTTGAAGTATGAGCCTTCACTTAGAGGAAAAGTTACCAGGAACAACTAGCAGGGCTAGTGCCCCACTGAATTCCAGAAAAAAAGGATTTGGAGAATCTTGGTTGGGAAACACGGAGAAATGGGTGCCTCAGCAGGGAGGTGAGACCAAGAGGAGTCTGGCCGGTCTTCCTGCCAATATATGTAAATCAACAAGAATCCAGTCTCATGAAGGGTGTGTGAAGAAGTACAATGATGTGCTGCCATGAGAATAAACAGCAGCCAAAACTCAGAACAGACTTGAAAGTAAAGAGTCAAAGGTGTAATTTTTTATTTCCTTGCTTTGTGTGTCCATATTTGCACATACAGCAAACAGAACAGAAAATATTTTTCCGAGTCCCACAAAGGAATATGTACCCGACAGTGCAGGAAATTTGTACTTTGTCCAGGAATTTTACTGGCTATTATTTTCTTCTTCTCCCAGGGATGTCACAATGCCAATGGAGTGATGAAGATGTGAATATAAACAAAATGTGACTCAGATCTGCTTTAGGGCATGTCTATATTATTAACCAATTTAATTGTTGCTAATTATTAACATTTGAGCTCATTCTCTGCTCATCACCAGACATACCTATCAGTTTTACAGCAGATAGCACATGACTGGATTCAGCCTCCTTGCAAGCACAGTGAAGATGACATCTATCCCAGCAGCAGTGAAAGGATGAGGTGGCAATGCTTGATTTTGCCCTCAGCTGTCCTGCTGTGAACTAGAGCTTAACCCCTAAGTGAAGTTATGCCTGCAGTATAAACTGTGTGTGGGCTGTGAGGATCTGATCTGTTGTGTCTTACAGTTTGTGGAGCAGTTTTGTGTTTCCCAAATTGGAAGGGGAGAAGGAATCCTGTGGTTAATGATTGCTGTCTGCGCCCTACTAAATTAGAGCTACTTATTTAAGTACAGCACTTGGCTGGTGCAATAACTGGAAATGAACGATCCAGGCTGCTTATGCTTATTTCCAAGACCACTTCCTTCGTATAAAAAGCCTTCTGCTGGATTCAAACCCTTTTTGTTCCCAATATTATTGTAGAACAGATTCTGATTTTCTCCTTATCTGCTGCCATATGCAAGCCACTAACAAGTACTAGTTGTACTTCTCACAAGTGCACAACAATTCAGTGGAAGGGCTGAAGTCATGGCCAAAACAACTTGTTCTATTTGGAGGGGTTTTTTTTCCATGGCTTGCCCAATTCTATGACAGCTTAGGGCCTGTAAAATTATAGTAGGTGATGTCTGAAGGTCGTAACATGTCAGGTAGTATCAGTGATGATATTTCTTGTCTGAGTTTATGCAGAATACATTGGTCTATACCTACCAGATGGTATTCTCGGGAATTAAGGTATAAGACTTCATGTACCACACACAACTGCATAAACAGGTTTACAAACTAACCCTATAGACGCTGCATTGGCAGAGATCTGGGTTGGTGTCGCTCACTACTTGCAGCACCACCACCGAGCTCTCCTGGCTTCATTCCAGTTGAGGGAACTCAGTCAAATGGAAGAATCCCACCAAAACATCTGGAAGGGACTTTTGCCTTTATTTTTTCACTACTGCTAAGGCTGTTTGGGGTGTGTGGAAAATATCTTCAGCTCTGAGGAATGGTATAGTGTAATGTGATAACAAACTCTGTGAAGGTTATCAGTGATATAATCAAATCTGTCTGTGGGACAAAGACACTCACTGTACAGCTATTAAAACTTGTTTCTTCTCTGCCTGTTCTCATTCAGTGGCCATTATTTAGAAATGAGCTGCAAGGCACTGGAGCAGAAAGTTAACAATATTTTAAGAGTAGCTCTGTCCAAAACCTTGTCTTGAAAGAAACCACATGCTCTTTTTCTTGTGGGCTGCATGAATGGCAGATCATGAAGCCATTTTAGGGAAATTTTCCTCTGCTCGAAAGGTCAGACATCTGGAAAAAACCCAAAACAATTGAACAAAAAAAGCCCCAAAGAAACAAACAACCCCCAAACCAAACCACCTAAAAAATACCACCAGACTCTGAAACTTGCCCTTTTAAAATTTCTTTGAGCTGGTCACATTATTGCAATGGCAATATATAAACTCTGTCTTGTCCCTTAATAAAATGTGCAGCTGTATCTCAGATTAATATTCAGCATTGATTTCTTGTGTATCACAGTATTATGTTTTTAATTCCTTCCCTTGGTATCCATGCAGCTACTTCAAAAAAAGGCCACATATAGGACAGGAGACTTTTGGTGAGTTTTGAGGCCAAGCTCTGCCAAGGCAGTGCTTGTGATTTCAGCAGCATTATGAAAAAGTGAAGAGGGTGCAATGTTTTTCCATGTTTGGTGCAAAGAAGAGCTCAACACCTGTCCCCAGCATGCGAGCAATCCTTCCTGGTGTGGCACTGCTATGACTTTTGTTTCCCAAAGCAGGACTTGTGCAGCCCAGTGTAGTGACAGCCAGCTATACCATGACTACTGGAGCAGGACTGGTCTGTGAATGGTGCCATAATAGCATTTGTACCGTGGAAGTGACAAGGGCCTCTTGCTCTGCTATGCCAGGCATGACACATATGTAAAGAAAGAGTCATGCTCCCTGAGGCATGCAAAGGCTGATGGAGAGTCCTGGGGAAGTGAAGGACTGTTCAAGATCCCAGAACAGGTTGGTAGTTCAGCTGGCAGTAGAATTTGGAGAGGAAACTGCTGCTGTGGCAGCTCCCCTATTGAATTTCTTTAATTTCTTAAAGCCAGGATTTTTACTCTAGACCCAGAGATTGTTTTCCTTATTAAACTGCCTGAGCAAGAGTTCTTGGTTTTGGGACCCGCTGAGTGCTTTTCCAGTCCTTCCCTAAAGTGGGCATATGTGGGTTGCATCTGCTAATTCCTGGTTTGTACTTCAGTGATGCATTCCCAGACTTGTGCTGGGCTGCTTCTTAAAGGTGATGGTATTGTTGACCATCTCCTTCTTCTGTGTGTAAATTCAGAGAATGATATAGGGACATCCTTTCTCCCCAGCTGATAGGAAGTGATTGTGAAGTACATATGTTTTTGGGTTGTTTTTGTCAGCTGCTGTCAGTATTAGAAATGTCAAGTTCTGTTGGCATGGTATTTTTGACAAATAGACCCCTGTATTCTCCACTGTTTCCTGCTTTCTCATCCATTGTGTGGTTTCACAGCAGCAGCTGTTGGTGGTAGCTTTCTGTTGTCTAGCTTGTGATGTGTTCTCAGTAGTTATGTGATCTCTGAGATAAAGTAGCTGAGATAAAAGGTTGGAATTTGAGAGTTTGCTCTTGACTCAGTTGAAATCAGAAGAGTTTGATATTTTGTATGACCAGACTGAAATATGAGTAGTGATTTTGCAATTCTGTGACTTTGGTGTACAGAATCTCTGCCTTTTTTGGCAGACATTTAGCTCTATTTCAGTGCCTTCAGGAGCTGGAGAAGTCACTGTGTCTCTATGTCTCAATGTCAGAACTCTAATGGCCTACTTTCCCTTTTTATAGATGGTCACCCTTCATGTCTCTGAACTTGCCTGGCTTTGGCTCCTGACCATGAGGTCTTGTCATGCCTTTTCCACTAGATTAATGAGACCTTTAGTACCAGAAATATTCCCCTTGCAAGCATGGATTATATCCTCTGACACATTTAATAGAGTTGAGTTCCATTTTCTTACCCTAGTTCAGACTCCCTTGCTTAAGTCACTGTGACTTCCAGCAGCCTGCGTCTTCATCCCGGCTTTTCAAGGTGTGGATAATGATACTCAGGGTTATGCCTTCCTGTTTTCCATCAAGTGGTTTTTTGCAAGCAAACTGTTTTATGCCAAGGACATTTTCCTTATGATAGCTTTCCAGAGTTTCTGGCCTGTTAGGTCTTGACCTGGGCTGGGAATTTGATGTGGTTACTGAGATATAAATAACAAAATTAAAATAAGTACATTTGAACTCAGAGCTTGCTATGTTCCCCTCCAAGTTTTAATACTCATTCAATTAAGAAAATAGCACATTCCCACACTGCTACTCAACTTGAATTAAAACATCATAATGTAAATAATATTTTATTAATTTTTTAATTACTAGGAAACGCATTAGGGACAAGCCTTTCAGGTAAGGTTCTAAATTTGCAATAGTGATGATCTGAGAGGAAGTGATTGTTTGCCATGAAGTAAATTATGCATTAGAGGAGCCTTTTAATATTCTTATTTAACATCCAATACTGTTATATTTATCGGTCTACAGAAGCTGTAGTACTGTAATATGCAAATCAATTAAAACTATGATTAAAGTGAATAATAGGTACAAGAACCAGGACTTGTGACAAAATGTATGTGTCTATATATAATCTTCCATTTCCTTGTATCTCCACTCTGCAGTGACTGATGCTATTTTAAGAACAAAAGAAACCTCTCTGGGCATAGAAGTTGCAGTAAACAGAGTAATTTGGCTGTTAGCCTGCGTGAGCTGCAGATGATGCATGACTTCCATTTGCTCTTTTAAAATATGCCTGTTTATGCTTTGGCCAAGCACACACAGAAAAGCTTGGAAGAAAGGGCAATCTTCACACAATTCCCATTCTCTGGCATAATGAGAACTCCTTGGTCAGGATTGGAAAATAGGTGGCAGTACCATACAGGAGCCAGGCAGCTGGATTTTCTTCGGTGTTCCAGAGGCAGCAGTTTCCAATGAATATTTGACTCTGCATGTTTGCTGTGTGTCATTTGTAGCAGTATTTCTCAAGCAGAAAAAGCGCCAAGGATTCCCTTGCTCAAAAAGCCAGTACCAACTAGAATGCCTGGGTGCTGAAAGTTGTGGGGGTTTTTCCCCTTTTCCAAGGTACCTAAATAGGAGCCATCCTCCAGAAAATACTGCCCTTCCTTTCCTGTTGAAGGGGTAGCTGGATCCTTTTATCTGCTCTCTACAAATGGCAGGTCAAAGAAAGTTAAATCCTTCCCACTGGCTTGGATGGCGAAGTGGCAAAGTGACTCTCACTTCTTCAGCTTCCTCAGAATCACAAAAGTTATGTCTAACACAGATGCCCTGCATAATGCTGTAGCACAGAAGGTCTCTGCTGGTTGTCATCCTGGAAGAATCCAGAAGGAAAAGCAGGAAACTTCTGTCTGTGCCACAGGCCCTTGGATAGAGAGTACTGATATGCCCACATTCCCTGTGGGTCTGGCAGGGAGCAGGCTCCATGACTTTCCACAGAGCACATAATGTACCAGTGGATATAGCAAAACTATACCCAGCCTTCCTTGCTATTCCTTGAAATGGAATATCTTCCAAAATTTGTCCTAAACCAGGACAACCCAGAATTTAGGAGGACATCTGTCCCTGTCCATCTCCAGCACCATAGAACTCTTGATGAATTCTCTACTATGTGGGCTACTACTTCAGGTTTTTTCTCTTTTCCATTGGCCTATTGTAAATGGAGGAAGAAACAGACACGTGCAGGCAATCCCAAGTTTGTGGTCAGGAGTAATTTGGTATGGGTTTTAATATGGTGTGGAGGAGAGGATAGGAAGACAATCTTTTGCTGGCTTCTTGTGTTATAAGCTGGGAAATCAGAACACTAATCCTAGGAGTCTCTGAACCCAATTTCTCTCACAGCAGCCCCAGCATATCCCAGAAATATGTAGCAGATTCTGTCTGCATTCTGCTCTGTACTGATTCATGGCAAGACTTAACAGATTTCTGCTTTTGGTTCTTGGTTCAAGTGTGGTATTTATGGTTGGGTTTCCTTGTAAAAAGAGCCATGCCTTTAAAAGTTATTTTGGGGACCTTTTTCCCCCCTGAAGCAGACATATTATAAGAGTATCTTGGACAGTTTCTTTTTCAAACTTGGTTGATTGTAAAGCAAATTATGAGTTTGAATGCAAGTGATACTTTTCAGTTTGTATCTGAATTGAGACCAATTCATATTCATATAAGCACGCTACCCCTGTCAAATTAAACAGGTCCCTTTCTTGACCTATCTTCTTTTTTAAAGGAATAAGATAAAAATTCCCAAGTATGTTGGCAATGGGGAGAGACCAGGAGACTGACTCGGTGATCAGAATCCAATTTTATTGTGGGATAGGAGCGCTTATACACTATTTCAGGGAGACTAGTAATGTGTACTACAATGATTAGGTTAAAATCACATACACAAACTTATGCATATAACAACATCACTTTCTTGCAGAGATAATGGGATTTTCTTTTAATGGTAAACCCATTCGATTTAATCTTCTTGCAATATAAGCATAATTTTCAAAGTTCCATTTGCTTTTGCCAAGGCATCCTGTTATCAAATCTCTTATGTTAAACACATCCAAAGTCCATCATCTGTCTTGTGTCCCCCAACATTCCAACACAAGTAAAGTAAAATAAGAAAGAGAGCAATGTCTTTGTCACAATGTTTGCCCAAAGTTCAGGTCCACTTGAGATATTACTTAATCTCTAAACGAGAATATTTATTCACAAGTAGACAGGTGGAATATCCTGTTATTTGTAATTTTTTGTTAGTCATTCATGGTATTTATAGGTTGCACAGAACACAGTATCATCATCATCCCTAGGGTCCTGTTTTATAAATTCATTAAAATTAAGCTTGGAGAGTTTTCCAGCCAAAACCCAGACTTGAAACCAGGGTCCGTTGAAGGAACACAATAAAATAAATAAATAGGGAAGGATTCAATAAATAGGGAAGGATAAACTTTCATCTTCAACTTTCATTTCTAATCCATGGAATTTTTTTAAAATTTTCTCTCCTCGAATTTCCCTCCTCCTTCTCTTCTCCTTAACCCCACACATCTTTGTGAGCCCTGGTTTGAAGTCATCCATATGAACTACAGACCACAGTTGCCCTTCCAGATGCACTGTGACTGTGGTTCAGATTTTGTGGCGGTGGAAGAAAGAGGAAAACAAACCAAAACTCACCAGTGCTGGAAAGCAGTTTTCCTGCTTACTTTCTTTGGGATTGCCTAACACACCCTCAATAAACAAGACAAGGGAACGCTGTCCTTTGCATTCAAAGTATGTTGGGAGCTCCATGCTAAGTGCTGAGGGCAAATAATGAAATAATAAATGTTCTTGGAAACAGATATTAATTCATCTTTACTTATTGAACTACCTG
Source organism: Geospiza fortis (assembly GCF_000277835.1). Taxonomy (NCBI): domain Eukaryota; kingdom Metazoa; phylum Chordata; class Aves; order Passeriformes; family Thraupidae; genus Geospiza; species Geospiza fortis. The sequence continues at coordinate 2,265,766 of NW_005054396.1, read as the reverse complement.
CCCTTGTGCATGGAAGAGGGGATGTGAAAGTTGCATTGTTAGCTGGGTGACCAGCAGACCTATTTCTGGCAGAGGTATATAAGCCAGAGAAACCTAGAACAGAGACCATGAAGGGCTGTTGCTTAAGGTAAATTCTTGTCAGTGATGCTGGTGACAACCCTCTTCTCCTCTAGTTTGTAACTCTTTAACTAGCAGATAGAGAGCAGACTTTATGACCATCCCAGGAATGGGATCAATATATAGTTCATTGTAGCTGCTTGCACAGTTCTGAGGCAATATCTGTTTGCCTCTTTTTTTTTTAATGATTTAGTGAATCAGAGACAGATGGTTGATGTAGTGACAGAGATGTGAAGTAGGAAGAATGGTTGAGGTCATTAGAGGCTGATAGGTTGCTAGGCAGGTTGTCTGTATTAGGCACAATAGGAATTTCAGCAATATCTTCTAAGTCTTTAGCATCTCTAAGTCCTTAGTCTTCTCTCTTGCTTGCAAGGAGGCTGGACCCACTCATGTGTTATATGCTGTAAAACTGATATGTGGCAGGCTGCAAAACTGGTATGTCTGGTGCTGAGCAGAGAATGAGCTCAAATGTAATAATAAGCAAAAAATAAATTGGTAATAATGTATACATATACTAAAGCAGATCTGAATCACATTTTAAATCATTAGTGACCATTGTGTTGGGAAATTTTAGTTTTCAGGCTTACATTTTGAAGGTCACTTGTAGACTGAGCATCCTAAGTGGCTATAGGATGTGAGACCACTGTTACTTGTTGGCTTGCTGGTTTTGTTTTCTGATTTGCTGGGATTTAATCCTGGTGGGTTGTACTTGTTGGCTTTTTCCTGTATACTTGTCTTTTTCAACAAAATGAAAACATTTTTTGTGCAAAGAATATTATTATATAAAAAACTTTTTGTATAGGAAACTTTCTCCTATCTTTAAGTGGGAAGATTGGTTAATAAATTTTAAAAATAACGATGGAATTTTGTATAGGTGGTGAGATGAATCATTGTATGGGGGGGAGATTACAAAATGCCATGGGATTTTCAAGCAAAATTTCCAATGCAAGTTGCTCTACTTCTATCTTATTATGAGAAGTTTTAACTTGTAATTTCAGTCTTCTGGCCCCAGAGCACTCCAGGCTGTGATGCGATCTGTTTCCAGAAGCAGAAGATGGTGGTAGAAGCAGTGAGTACTTTCACCAGTTCTTGAGTGATTCATGGGAGCTGTTAGCTGAGTAGTTTTTTGCCTTGGAGACAATAATTTGCATTCCTGGAACTGCTGTTTCATGGCCACTCTGTTCTCTGAAAAGGGCTTGGTAATGGAAGCACAGGGGGAAAATGAGGGTCTAGAGAGAGGCTCCTGTAGAACAGCTGGATATAAACAAATGTTTGTCTGTGGCTGAAGAGAACAGGGGGGGAATGTGGGCAGGTGTAGCTGAAATCTCCTCTGCCCTACAGCACTGGAGACCTGATAGGGCAGGAGCAATTAATTTAAAAAGAGTGGAGAAACCCACCAGTACAGGACAGAAAATTCTTCAGGGTAGGATTAGTTCATAAAGTAGGATAGATTTTCTTTTACAATATTTCTTTTCAGATTGTGTTTTTAGAACAAAATGAAAATTTCCTGGGGTTTGAGTATTTTCTGTCTGTAAATTGTGATTTTTTTGATTGCTTTTTGTTTTACTTACTGGATGTTTCTTTGCTATCTTGTGATATCTTCCCAGTAGATGGTAAGCTTTGTAATGTTGGAATGACAATAGAAATGCACATTGTTCTTGAATTCAGTATTTCTGGGGCAGCATGTTTGCATGTGTTGAAAGGGAGGCTGACTTAAACATGGCTCAGGAAGTAGAAAATAGAGGTATACCATACTCTTCTCAAAATCTGAAGGAAAAATAAGCATTCCCTCACAGAAGTCTGACATATTTATGACACCTGGGTTTGTTTGAGTTTTTAGATGTTTTGAGGTGTTTTTGGAGAGGCACGCATCTTTCTTTTCTCATCTAGCCTTTTATTTACACTATTGTTTATCATGAATGTCATATGATTCTGCCTATCCTGGTTAATCTTCCCAATGACTTTGCAAGGTCATCTGGGGCACTCTCTGCACTACCTTAAAATAATCAATTACTTTCTTAGTGCTATGCTGCAGTGACTGTCTTAAAAAAAAAAGAGAGAACTTAGTAGAACACAAAGTGACAATCCAGTCTATTAGAACAAAATCCCCTAAAAAAATAATGACATTCTGGGGATGGATTGGAATTCTTCTCATGAAACGAGTTATGACCACAGCTAAAACACATAGTTTAGGATCCCATTAAGTTCTGTTGACTGTAAATTTTTGGGATTTTTAAATTTTAGGATTATTATTGTATGCTACGATTAAATTTCACTGCTATCCAGGATTCTGGGTCAATATGGACTCTCTTCACTAGAGGACAATTATTTTGTTCGGGGCTCCTCTGCTTCTGAATAGCTTAGAACTCACAGCTCTACTTTCTTAATGAATTTGTCTTAGTTCAAGATAGTAAAGGTTATACATTCCAAGCAAGGCTTTATATTTTTCCCAGCTATGAAAAGAACTTGTTTGATAAGAACCTGAATTACAGAAGGAAGGATGTAAAAATTAGATATTTGCTTTGGCTTCGAGGTCTTAGTTTATAACTACACAGGCTATTGTGATTTTTATTGTTAGTAATATAGATACTATTTCATGTAAATAAATGTTTATTTTGATTTATTGTGCACCCTGGATTGTCAGCTAGAAGAAGATATGCTGAAATTAAAAAATAAATTATATAGGAGTAAGACACCATGATCCTCACATAGCAGTATCCATGTTAGAGCCATTAATATCAAACTATGATTAAGGAATCAAATTAAGTCCATGCTGGCAATGGAAGAGAGTATGCTCATCTTGGTAAGTAGGACTGCACCTATTAATTGTGTAATGCCAAACTTATCCTATATCTGCTTCCGAAATATATACATGCACCAGCACTATCTAAATTTTACTAGCTGTGAAGCTGGTCTGTTTATCTATGGAAACAGTGGAAAATTCTGGTTATTTTTGCAGCAAAAATGCTTTTTTAAGAATACAATGAAGAATGTCTGTAATTTTTGCAGATTAGACCTTCTGTTGTACTCTTCAAGGAATATTTTTCTATTATTGCTACAGGAAAAAGTAGATTATTAGATTACAGATGTCTGAATTGCTTCAAAAGCACAAATTCATTTGTTGCCTTATATGTCTGTTACAACTGTTTGGGTTTTGTTCTTTCTTGGAAAAAAATTTCACATGAAGGCTGGTAAATAATAGGAAGAATGCTGATGGGATATTCATGAACTGCTCTGTCTGGAAAGTTTTGAATTTACTTTGTTACCTCATAACAATATGAAAATCTTTCAAGTACCAAAAAGGCTAAGAAAGTAATTCTACAGTGATTTTAGACTTGGTATTTTTTTAAAAGTAATTTTCTAATATTGTACCTTGAAAACTACTCTGCATTATAGAAGAATATATTTTCATGTGTGAATAAATAGTATGCCCTACAAAAGGAAAAAAATCTGGAGAGCAACATTTGGTCCATAAAGATAAACAAGTGAGTGGGTTTTGTAAATCTTTTCAGAAGAGAACTGGTGTTCTTCTCCAACCTAAATACAATGACAAGAAAAAAAGGTAGTCCAAATAGGTTCTACAGCCAAGCCTAGCACTACAGGAGAATAAAGGCAGAGGACAAATACATGTGTACCAACACATACTTCATTTACCACCACTGCACTCAGATGAATATGCATGTGTTTTATTTACATAGTGAGAAAATTAGAGCATATAGACTGCTAGCTAGGAGGATTTATTTTTTCTAATCCAGCATCATGAGATGCACCGAATATTTCAGTACCTGAAATACCTTGATACCTTACTTGATACCTTAGTCCCTGGAACTGTCTCTTACACCAAGCCTGCACTCTAAGGAGGTAATGTATTTTCAGGACTGGGTGTGAGAGGGGAGGTGAGAAGACCTTCTTTCTGCTCCTCACTGTCACTGAGCTGTTTGGTGAACTTGGAGCAGTTGTTTAATTTCCTTGTGCTTGTGAGAAACTTAGTTGAAAATCTTGTATGTTAGAGATGCGTAATCCCTACTTAATATTTATGGATGCAAATTTACCCAAAGCTGCCATCTTCTTGTATGTGTAGCACATAAAGAATTTTATGCAGTAAACTGGGTTTGGGTATGTTTAATGCTGACACTGAATTTGTGTAAGTCTTAGCAAGGAATTTTAGCTGGAACTGCTCTTATGAAATAAATGAGTCCTATTACTTCTATTTAATAGTATGTACAGAACAGTTTAGGGAGAACAGTTAAAAATGTAGCAATCTGAAATGAGAGCAGGATTTAAACTCGTTTGCTCAGAAACTTGTGCTCTAGATTTAGCTTTGATGCCAACAGTCAGGCAGCTCTCTTGAAAGTGCAAGAGGATCCCAAGGATCCTTGTGAGCCAGGAATTTGGTTTGGACTCTCTTGTAAAAGACAGTGTCTGAGCATCTCTTGCGATTCTTTTGAAGCGGCTGATCAGAAGAAAACACCATATGCAGAACAAATGACCCTCTTTCTCCAGCCACCCCATGCCTGTTGTCTCAGCTGACACATGACCAGACCTGAACCTATGGAGACTGTGAGCTTTGGAGAGATAAAAGGACAAATAATGCTGTAGGGAGAGGAAGCAGGTCAGATTTTTTAAACTCAAACATTGCTGTTACTTCACTGGTTTTGAAATCTTAACCTAATGTAAGAAAAATAAATCATTGTAGAACTGAGGCAAAAGAAGGGGTTTAGAGCCCAATGTGAATCAAGTGCAAACCACAAGGAACTTCAGCACAAAACCTGCCAAAGAGATCTGTTTCCAAGGCATGGGGGATTTATTTCCTTTAATGCATTTCCTATGCCCATTTGACTTGACAGGAAATCAAATGAAAATCACATGTAGTAGTAACAGCTCAAGAAGTAAATCATTGATGAAGAAAATATAGGAGAAAATTATTACTTTCAAAAGATTTATGCACCTTCTCCATTCGCATTCCACCTCCCAACTATGCACACTCTTCAATCTGCTTAGATGATTAAAACCAAAAGAAGACAGACAATTGCAACACCTGCTAAATCCAGGGAAAAAAAGGGGTAGAGTGCAAAAAAAAAAACCCCAAACAAACAAACAAACAAACCCCAAACCCCAAAACCAACCAACAAACAAACAAAAAACACAAAAAAACCCCCCACAACAAAAACCAAAAACCAAACAAAGAAAAAAAAACCCACTAAAATCCCAAGTCACCATGAATGGCAACCCAAATAAAAAGCCAACACTTGTGCCTCTGGAAATGAGGCAGGTTTTATGAGCTTTTCCCGTTCCTTAAACGAAAGAAATAAATAAGTATTTTAACAAGCCTTCTTAACAAGGAAGATGGTGGTTGTAATAATATCCCCCCTTCACCCAGTGCAGAGGATCTATTCTGTTTCCTTTCACATATGTGGCAAAGCTCAGCTATTTCCACAGTGGGAGTCTGTGTGTCTCTATTACTGGCTTCTACTCTTTCAGTCCCAAGTGTTTTGTTTCTTTATTTTTAAAGCTTCAGGATCCCAAACTTATTGGGAGAGGAAATAGATTAAAAAAAGGAACCCACAAACAAGGTTAAAAGCACAAATATAGATGAAGAGAGAAATGGAAAGGGGAGGAGAAAAAATGGGGGGGTGATCAGTCCAATTTTCTTTGGAGAGGCATCTCATTGTTGGGGCTGTCTGGCAGTGTTCCAGGGCTTCAATTGAAAGTGAATTTCTTTTATTGAATTCCATCCAGAGATATCATAACCTCAAAAGGCTACTATTACCTACAGGGTTTCAGGTGAAACCATCTGAGCGTGACTTTCTAAATGCAAGAAGTGACAATTGTTGTTTGACAGCATGGGACCTGCCAAAGACCCTCTTTCCAGACAATTGTTTACATAATCCTTCCACCCACCCTGTTGAGGTGAAAACTTCCACTGCAGGCCTTTTTACCTCAGCAGGTGCAGAGCAAAACAAAAAAAAAAAAAAAAGAAAAAAAGGTCAAAAATACATGGTGAACTCCACAAAGCCATCCCATGCCTTGACAAGCAATATTTAAACATTGGGTTTTTGAATGTGCATTGGAAGGCAGTGGAAGAAATCTAGGTTTCAATTAACCAGGTTACTCCTCTTGTAGTAATAATTATAATAGAATGACAAGTCTTGTATTTGCAGGGTGCCCTGTGGTAGGAAGGAATGATGAATCTGACTCCATGTTCTTAGAAGGCTAATTTATTATTTTATGATACTATATTAGATTAAAGAATACTATACTAAACTGTACTAAAGAATACAGAAAGGATACTTACAGAAAGCTAGAAAGATAACCATGAAAAGTCGTGACTCTTTCCAGAGTCCTGACACAGCTTGCCCATGATTAGTCATGAAGCCCAAACAATTCACATGAAACCAATGAAACAATCACCTGTAGGATAAACAATCTCCAAACACATTCCACATGTGAGCACAACACAGGAGAAGCAATGAGATAATATTGTTTTCCTTTTTTCTCTGAGGCTTCTTAGTTTCCCAGGAGAGGAATCCTGGGTGAAGGGATTTTTCCAGAAATTATGACGGTGACAGGCAAGTAAAAGACCAAGTTGTTTGAAAAGACATTAAAAAAAATGGAGCCCAAACCTTAGCAAAACCAGCATGCAGAAGGTGATTGGGCAGCTGATGAGACACACCATGCACTCTCAGCTTTCTCTGACAATGTAAGAGTGAAACACAATCACTGCTGGTGGGAATTGCTGTCATGTACCCTCACCCTTCACTGGGTGAGGTGATGGGGCTGAGAAAACTTGAAGATGAGTGGCATCCTTCCTTCAGCTTCTGGAGGGCAACATGTCAGCAATCTTAATAGAGACATCTGAAGTTATTTGCTAGTTTGAAAATTTTGGCTGGTCTCCATAGATATTATGATAGTGTATGTGTATGAATGCACATTTTCAACAGATTTTGGGTTTTTGGCTGCTGATAGACTAACTATGTGTAGAGCCCAAAGTGGAGTTGTAATGATACTCCCACACTAGCCAGGAGGTTTTGATGTAAGAGGAATCAATGTATGGGATGTATAGTGCATGTCTTTTACTAAGGACAAAAGAAAGTAGCAAAAGATTAGTGGTTGTGTTTTGATACAAGCTCCACTCACAGACTGTCTGTCAAGAGGGCAGAAAAGTGTACAGTGAAAAGGGGAGGAAGTCTTAAAGCATGCAGTAGGAAGGCTGCATGAAACACTTGGAGGAGGCAAATGGAAATAAATTTGAGAAAGGTCTGGTAACAAGAAAAATACATAAAAGTGGCATGTGGGAGAAAGAGATGGAAAGCCCAAATGAGGTACGTTTTCCTTGTGTGCAGTCACAACACAGCGGGGTTCTAGGTGTTGGGGGAAGCTCTGGTTGACAGTGATGCAGCAGTGGACAAGCTAGTTCAGAAATCTTTTGGGAGCAGTTTGAAATTGGTGACCAAAAGACAAGCTGCACTTTGACTGCACTATGTGGGTGAGAAGATAAATGTCTTATGATTCACTGCTCAGCAAAATCCCTAGTGGAGCTAAAAACACCTTTAAAAATTCCCTTCAGTGTCAAGCCTTTCTAGGGGAAAAAAAGGAAAAAAAGAGTAAATGAAACATTTTTCTTCCATTTGTCTTCAAGCAGGAGAGACAAGATGTAGGTGTGACAGTGATCCATTTGAATTCCTCAATACACCCACAAGTACTTACTTGTAAGTTTTGTGTAACAGAGGGTGAGATCAAGATAAGATGTTTGATGAACTGCTGATGAACAGTTCATGGAGCAAAGTGTTTCAGACCACATTTAGGACAGACTGGTGAGTGTCAGATGAGTGTAGATATGTGGTGGAATAATGGATGTTGTGTGGAAAACAGCGTTAAGTCTTAGAACATGATAACATCCCTAAGTCCCCAAAAGCCAAAATCAATTTTTTTACATACAAGGCAGAAAACAAAACTGAGGAGTAACTTCACTAGACAGGAAATATGTGAAGGAAAAGATGGTACAAAGGAGAGCATGGGTACATTTACCTATCAGCAGGGAATCTTAATTTGTAGAACTACTGCATGTTGAAAGGTGTTCTTGATATAAAACTTTCAACTCCACTCCTTGAAACTTTTTAAGTGAAAGAAATTATGCTGGCAAACCAGAAAGGCTGAAGAAAATGGAAGATAAAAAGAAAGGAATGCTCTGGTTATTTGCCAGATTAAAAAGATATACTTGTAAAAGAACTTATGAAGTTTGGGAAATGTAATGAGACAATGGTATAAGGTCAGAAAAATACTTAAGGGAAGTTATAAAAATGATTTACTTTGAGGTTCTGTTGGCAATGTCTCCTCAGTATTGTATTCTCTATCTAGACCCTGCTAATTCATCAGACTGCCTATAACTGGCCATTTGCTCCAGATCATTCAGTTGCATCAAAAAGAGAACAGGGAAGAATGCTATGCAGGGAAAATATGCCCTTAAGGAGTTACAGATTATTGATGGTAAAATGCCCCCATATTTTAGGACTCCATTTGGAAACTTTGGAACATAGCCTTCTTTAAGACCATTTCAGACAAAAACTGATGTCTGCTGTCTGTAACCACAGCAATGCAAAGACTGTGACAGTGTACAGAACTGCATAGTGAAAGGCTTCTTGGCATAAAAAAGCTGTAAGCTTGTATTTCTTAATGCTGAGTAGGACTTTGAATTCTAAGTGGAGAAACATATTCATGAGCACTCTCATAGCACTGTAGTAAACTGCAACATCCAGTTCTATTGGAAGTTAGTCAATATACAAGATATGATCACATATGGAACAGATGCTGGAGTTCTGCTGCAAGAAGAATACTAATTCTGGATATGTGCCTGATCCAGATGTCCTTTCATAAAAACATGAGTCGCAGTTATCATCTTGGAAGCCATAGTAAATCCATAAATATAATAACAATCAGCAAGAGCAGAAAACGTATTAGTGGCAAATTTGCAAGGCATTTGTTGCTCTTTAATTCCATATTTAAGTGGGCATAATTTTGTTGATTGTGCCTTTATTTCTGTCAGGAGAGGACTTTAGCATTTGCTAATCTTTTTTAATTAATGAAAACAATCATATCTTAATTGCAGTGAACTGTATGAGCTGGATAATGAAAGTATTAGAAATCCAAGAGAGTGAGTTTGTGTGAAGGAGAGCTACTGAGTAACTCCACCTGTCTCTCAGTGGGGAAAACCATTATTTTTCTGTGGTAATCTGGAATATGAAGATCAGTGGTTTTATTTTATGTGAAGCGTCTCCTCATCAACAATAGGAAAAGATGTTATGGCAGAGAATGAGTCAACTGATTTCACTGACTGGTGCAGGTTTACTGCTGTGGGCTGGGAGCCTACAGGTAGGTGTTAGTCCCACTGAGGTTCTGTCTTGTATTCATACAGTAAGAGCTGCTGGAACTTATAAATACACTATTTATTTGTGATATACTTCCTCCCCCAATACATTATGTCAGGCTGTAATAGTTAAACATGATCTGTAAACATATTTTTGAACAAAAGGATTCCTGGCAGAAGAAAAGTGGTATTTTTGTATTATGTTAATTATTATCAAGATATTAATTGATGTATTTTCCAAGCCACTACATGTTACACATGTGATCTGTCAGTGGAAAACTGGAATGTCATGAGGCACTGCAGTAGTTCATGAACTTAAATAAGTATATGTCCCCTGGAACTGGATAGTTTTGGTTTTATTCTCCTAAAAGGAAGAAATGAAAATTTTTTTAATGGAAAAGGCTTTTGTGAAACTACTTGTTTCACTTGAAGACCTTTCTCACTTAGAAAATTCCAAGCCATGGGTGCAATGATGATTAAATCTTGCCCTCACTGTTATTGAAATTAGTGGTGTTTGTTTCGATTTTATCACATGACACAAAGTAACATCTGTAGCATTTCAGCAGGTGCTTGCTGTAGATCCAGCTGAGCTATACTCAAGTTCAGGTGCTCTCTGCAGGAAGTGTTTGAAAATAGGAATGAATCAAAAATCACAGGTCACTAACTCGAATGAACCTGGATGTTTATTTCTTGTCTGGCAGTGCTGACAGGGCAGTTGAGTGTGGAGCTTCTTGATGGTTGAGTCATGGCTAAATGTGTGTAATTGTTCCGGGTTGCAGCAGTGCATTTGTGTAATTTCTCTCCTTCAGATTTTATAAACCAATTTATTTCCAGAGGGTAGAACAAAACTCCTAATTTCAGAAATTGTAAAACTAAGAAAGAACGCACTGATTTGTGGATATTCTTACAAATCTTTCATCAGTATGGCTGTATATTTCTTGATACCTTTCTACGCAATAATTTTGGGAAGACTGTGCACAGAAACACTCTTCTGTATCTCAGGAT
>NW_005054396.1:2241900-2255258 GCF_000277835.1 Geospiza fortis | reverse complement strand
CCACTGTATTGATTCTGTACAGAATAACTTTTGTTTAGTAAACTATTTCACAGCACAGAAGGAAATACACATGGGGGATTCCGACATTTCTGTGTGAATCTATCTGGGTACTTTAGTTTCTGAGCAAAGTTTAGACATGCAGTAGTGGAAATACAAGTTGAAAATTATGTTTTTGCTTATACAAGAATTTCTCATCTGCTGGACTACAGAGATTTACTCACCCTTGGGAATTATCACAGCAGGTGTCAGCTTTCAAAAGTGAGAGAGGACTGGAGGACCGAAAAACTGGCATTTAATATTTTTGCTGTTGGAATTATGTTGAGCTGATGTATTTTGATCTATGTCAGAGGCTCTTTGCTATAAATGGTTCAGTTACAGAAAAATGTAAAGGAGAGAGGTAAATCTCATGGCTGGTGTGCTGGTACTCTCTTTTGTGGTAGACATAGCCTGGTCCTGTCTTAGCAAAATGACAAATTGGTTTCATTAATTCCTTTTCATCACCACTGAACTTCAAATCATCAGGGAAATGTGATTTGGTTTCAATTTTGTTTTCAAAAATAGACAGCAACACATCTCTATACCTGCCAACAAAAAGAGTGTGTGATAGTGCAGTGAGAAAAGATGTCTGAAAATGTTGCATTAATTCTTCTTGTCTAGTGGAAATATATACTGGGGCAATCTTCAGGTAAAATAATTCAGTAGGAAGGGTTGTCCTTAGGATGTAAAGGGCACTTCTAAACCCTGGCCTGCACAAGCCATCAAACAGAACCAGGAGACACAGCTTCGCACTGAGTAACACATGTTGAGACCTGAGAAAACAAGACTCATGGAGTTTCATGGCAGCAGGTTACTCAGCTCATTTGATCATAATTCAAACCATTTGTGTGACTAATGATGCTCTCAGATGTTTGGCAGAATAGACTAATCAGATGTTTAACAGCAGTACAGCTTCTCTGTGGCTGGCTGACAGGGATTCTGCTTCTGACAAAGATGCAGCTCCTCTCTCTGTGCATTTTCCTTAGCTTGTAGTTCAGTAGCCTTTCAGCAGACCTATCTCTAAAACGAGTAGTTCAACAGGAAGAAAGAACATGTTTGGGGAAAGGCACTCTTCATCAGTTGCTGCACATCTGGTTTAAAGTCTTAAGGGTGAGGCTATGTACCAAGTCAGCCTGTGTCCTGCCAAATCTGAAATGGCTGTGAATCAAATAGTTTCATAGATGAATGCCCTGTGGTTTCAATCTCTCTTCTTTTATTTTTTAATTTTTTTCTCTTTTTTTTTTCCCCTTAAGGGAGGACTGATGAGACCTACCAGCCCCTAATAGCATGGTATTTTAGCCTAGATCCTCTCCTGTAATTAAAAGGTGCAGCTCCATGGTTATTAGTGCAGCTGCAATAGTTGATATTAGTAAGGAATATAGTTGCCTGATGCATTTATAAACCAGATTTCCTCCCTGCATTTAGAGAAGAGCTAAGCCAAGTCATATTGACTGACTTGATTCCAAGTCAGAACTACAATTTAATAGGAAAATTGCAATAAAGGCAATAGTACAGAAACACTGGCTTAAAATGAAAGAGTCAGAATACGACCTGACACCCTGTTTGCTGGTCAGAGTGATGGTAAAAGTCCGATTAAAATGTGGCTGCAGTCCCACTGGAGTGATGGATATGGTTCTATCAAAGCAAAGATCCTGTAGAAATGTCTTTCTCTGGAGGTCCAGTGGTGGTTATCGAGAGCTCTTGTACTCTGGGAATCCAGTGGTAGGTGCTGCCTGTGCTCTTCTGAGCCTCAGATTATATCCATGTAGGAATGTTTGGTTCTTCCCCCTGGGCAGAGCATCTCACAATGGAATGATGTAGTTCTGTGAGTCACTTGGGGAGACCTTGGTGGTCCCTTAGCTAAGATAGCCCCATGGAGGGAGTTATCAGAGCTGCCTCATGAAGAAGATAAAGAGCACTGCCCCACTTACCTTAACAGCTTTCCTAGACAGTAATACATACTTTTGGTTACATCTTACATTGTAACCTAAGACAGTCTCTAAATGTGAAGATCCACCAATTGCTACAAAGGGCCAGGAAATTGGCCATTATAGAAAAGTTTGCATTTTGTTTTTGAACGTCCATGTTGTAGGGCCCTGAAAACAGTATTTACAGTAAAGTTGCTGATACCACCTTGTTCAACATCTTTGAAACCATCATATTAATGCTGGGCAGGTACACACATTGTCAAAATGTATTACTTTGTCCCTGCAACAGAAATCACAGGTACAGTTAATGATGACTTTGGATGAGTGCAGAAGTGTTTTAAAGGCAAAGAAATAGGTTAGCCAGATGACTAATTTGCCAAGGAAGCAATTTGTCCATTTATGGGATGGGTGTTCTTATTTTCAAGTTTTAAAGATTCCTTTAAGTTTCAGTGCAATGTGTTTTGATAGAAAAAGAGGAGTGTGTTTCCAATAGAATTAGTATCCCTAAAGGTTTCTTTTTGCCTGCTGTTTCTGCTGAAAACAGTGGCTAGGATTATTTATTCATCCTTTTATTTGGTTCCTGATACCCTTTCCAAGGAATAGCTGGCTGCAGAACCTGGGTATAGTTTGCATACTAATAATTTCTGTAATTGATCTTTTCAGCTTTCTTCAGCCACTGTGGAAGGTTGTCAGCTGCTTCTTTGAAGTTAATGATCATACAAGCAGGGAATCTGCAGTAGGAGACAGGATCTCCCTGGTGCTGTAGCAGAACAGCTTCCACATGCTGGCATTCTCCTGTTACCTTATGTGGTGTTACTCAAGTGAGCTTGGAGTTAGAAAGCTTTGGTTGCTGTGTATATCTTGGAGGTCAGGGCAGTGCAAAGATATTTCCCCAAATGGAGGAAAAACCAAAAAGGCAAACACAGCGCTCTTTTCTCCTTTGTGTCAAAAGCTGGCATATTTGCCAGGCAACTACCTGGCATTCCTCTACATTATTTGCACTAGAAGGGTTATAAAGTCCAAAATAGGCTTTAAAATCCTCTTTCTCACTTGAACATTCACAGACATATTCATATAACTGAAAACTGCATACAGGAGAGGCTGGACTGGCATCTTCTGTTGACCCAGCTGGGGTTTTGGATTAGCTCTTCGAGTCAGTCTGTACAGTCAGATACTCATTGTATAGAATGAGTCTTTTCCTCCTTGTTTTCTTTCCTCTCACTCTGCCAGTATGTTTCTAATAAAACCCTCACAAGCCAGCTTTTGAATAGATCAGGCTGTCTTTATTTCTTCTTTATTTTCCCTTTTTATCTCTGTTTCTCTGCTCTTGTCTGTGAGTACTACAGCAGAGCTCTTTGCTCTGCTCTAGTCACCCTTAACCCATAAAATAAACTACTTTTAAAAGGGCAGGGAAGGAACGATAATAGATGGTCTAATAAAAGATACTGTCTCTCTCCACAAGCCTTCTCTCACTTCAAAACAATACAGCAATGTGATAAAATAAACTGCTGTTGCCATATGTTTTACTGAAAAACCCCTCCCCCTTTCCCAAGTGGTGACACAGTCACAGTTGTGTTGAATTTGGTATAGCTGAAGGCTGACCTTTAGAGCTCTTAGTTTGGAAAATGATTCTGGGGTGTTACTATAAGTATTCTTACTGACAGCCAAGATAATTTCAGTAAGAAAGGAGTAAAAAAAATTATATATAGATATACACACACATAGAGATACATATATATGCATGTATATGTACATAGACATACACCCTGTTATTTTACTCATGTCATCAACAGAACATTGATGTGGTCTTGCTCGTTTTTCCCTTATTCTTCTGGAATGGGTCTTACTGAAGCAACAGGCTGTGGGAGGACATTCAAGAGGAAAAAAGGTTGTGTGGTTCCCTTGTCACTCTTGCTGTTAAGCTGAAGTTTTGTTTGCATCTGGTTCATACTTAATGTGCCTTCATGTGAGAGTAGCACTTTTATGGCACATGATTTGGTTCTAGAGCCAGCATTGCATAGCATGTTGGGTTTTTTTCTTCCTTTTTTACGCCTCTCTTTCTAAGAATATACTTAAGGCTGGGAAAACAGCGGGTTTTGGGTTTTTTTAACATTTATTCTTAGTTGTGTATTCGTAGCAGGTAAGAAATCTGTTTATCAATCACAGCAGGAGCAGGGCTTACAATTTTAATATCTGTTAGCAGCCATGGTACCGTCTCTGCATTTGTCAGTCAGTGTTTATCTAGACTTGCTAACATGTACTGAATTCCTGGTTTCTACTGTTTTTCAGTTCTGATGTATGAAATAACAGTTGATTAAAAGTATATTTTCAGGGGGAGTACTTTCTAAATCAATAGGCTACCTGGGAACATTGGTTACTTTTAATCATAGTTCATCCTGATGTGTCTTGGGCTACCACTGAGGGTCAGTGAAAACATCTGTAAGCTCTCCAGGCTATGATATTCTACTCTAGAGTTTCACAAAGTGCTCCTGTACTGATGTGACTAGCAGGGATATCTTTGTGTTGATACCAGCATAAAAGCTTCATACTTGTAATCCCAGAGGAAGGATTTAAATTGTAAAAGGTAATGTCACTCTTATTTTTATCAGTCATTCTCATGTTGCTATTTGCTTTTCACATATTCCTGGTTTTGTTAGTGACATTTGGAGGTGGGGAGCATCATCTGTGACAGTAAAGATGTCCAGCAGTGCCTTGTGAAAACTGTCCAAACTTGAATACTTTATCCCTTTTCTTCCTTCTGCAGACCTGAAAGAAAGGATTTTTTTCCTCAGGAGAGAGGCTTTTTTATCAGGGCAAAATAATATCTATTCTTCAATGACAGCAGGAAGCCAACTAACTGCCTCCCTTGCCTAGTTGTATTGCCTTAAGGCTGATAGATTTGGAGCTGTACAAGCCTCTGGCATCAATGCAATCAGTTCTTAAAAAGTCATATTGTATGAGAGTCACTATTTTCAAAAGAGAAAAATTTGCTCCCATGTAAGTAACAAACAAACTTGCATGTGTCTTTGAATGGACTACACCCACTTTTACAGTTGTTAGTTATTTACTAAATAGTTTATCATGACCAATCTGGAGTATTTTCATACCACATCCATCAAGCCTTACTTCTGAATGTAGAAGTTATGAGGTGGTTGAGAGAAAACCCACAAGTGACTACATTTGGAACATGCATGGGTCACCAAGGGTATGATCATTTGGGGATTTCTTCCCTTTTCCTGGCATTAGCTAATTTGTTCCTTCTGCTTTCTATGTTCTTCTTATACAGTATTTTTTATTTTCTTTCTTTTCCCTATCTGCATTGGGATTTTCTTCCTCCAGCATGATGCTGCTGAGACTGGCTTGTGGTGATTCTGGGCTTTTCTGGCACTGCTCACTGAGATAAAAAGTGACAGCCTGGAAGCCCCCTCATGTGCTCCAGTGCTTTCAGCCTGTAGCACAGAGCAGTATATCAAACACCAGCAGGCCAAACCCTTTTTGTTGGATTAGCCAGTCAAGCATTTTGTGCTGCTGAATGTCATCTTATGTAACATTTTGTGAAGCAACTTCTAAAGGTCTTAACAATATGACAGATGGGCTATTGAATGGATGCTTTAATGGCTAAGCATTAGTTTGTTTTTGTTCCATAGTGTTTATTGTTAGTTAAGTACCATTTAAATCAAGCTTTTCCCTCTCTCTTTTCCAGCACAGACACATTCAAGAGAGGGTTTTATTCTTCTTGTGATGGCTGCATGTTTCATTCTGTCAGGCAGACATGATATATGGTGGTCTCATTTCCAGTCAGTCTCTGCCTCACAGGATATGAACCCAAAGTCTAGGTCATGCCTCTAAAGGTTAAAGTGTGCCTTGAGGATTCTGTCTAGCAGATACTAGAGATTCTAAGAAGATAATCTATGGCAAAGTAAAATTTGGAATAAAATTTTTTTAGGTAACCTTCCTTCAAGTTACAACCTTTATTGCCATTTGTCCTGTCTCTGAATTTAATTTCTGTAACCCTTAACCCTCAAGCCTGACTGTTGTTACAGTTGAGTCCATGTGAAGGCAGCAGACTGGGTGAACCCTATTCCTTCCAAAGGTGAGAAATCCGAATAATGCATATGCATGCAGGCAGTCCCTTTGGCACAGGTGGAAAAACTTCCTTTTAGCAAGAAGCAGTCAGGTGCCTGAAATCTCCATGTGCCATGCTGGGTAGACCTGACGAGTCAGGACAGAGATTATCTCCAAAGCAAGTGTGTGGACAGGCAGTGGTGGCTGGCAGGCAGAGCATGCTGTATCTGTAGCTGATCTAGAGACTTTTTCCAGATATGGTCACTGATTTCTGCTACCGAGGTATTAGAGGTGCCTTTTGCTTTTGGTAACACTGAACTGCTCGATTTAAAAGCTATGTATGTGAGATTTCAGGAAGTTGCTGAAAGTGTTCTCTTACATTCTATCGGCAAGTCAGAGATGGAATTTCTTGGCAGTGTGAGAATTTTGCTTTATCAAGACTGAAGGATTACTGTTGGGATGGCATGAAACAGGAAATAAAATATTTGGAATGTCAAAGAGAAGCCTTCTCCTCCCTGCTGCATGTGGGAGGTTGGAAAGAGGAGTGGCATTCCCCATCCCTGAGTGTTCAAGGTCAGGTTGGATGGATCCCATAGCAAATTGATCTAGTGAAAGGTATCCCTGCCCACGGTGGGAGGGTTGAAACAAGAAGACCTTTAAGGTACCTTCCAGTCTAAAACATTCCATGATTCTTTGATAAGTAACTGCTATCCCTGAAGTATTGTCTGTAGCAGAGTCCAGCTGGGCCTGAGTTTATGGGGTGCAGAGCTATGGCTATTTTGCAGCTTGCAGAAGTCTGATGTAGTTGAAGTTGCTGATTTTTGCTTCTTCAAAGAGCCTGCACTAGCGGTAGATGTTTTCAAGACCTTGGGATGAGTCACCAAGGTACAAAATGCAAGCACTGTGCCTCCTCCTCTTTTCCTGACAGTACACATGTTCATGGCTTGAGTACAGATATTGTCAGTCTGTTTCCAGAATCTTGAAAACATGACACAAGATCTGAATTTAAGAGTCAGGAATTTAGTGTGGCTATTGATTTCTTAGCTTGTTTTGGACTTCTGGGGAATACTGAACTGATTGCAGCATTCCAAAGAATGAAAACACTTCATGTTTCCTTGAGACAATTGTGAATTTTTGTCTGTGATCAAAATTTTGGTCTGTGGTGGTCATTAGAGGCCCAACTTTACAGGAGCAGGTAACACCTCTGATGTTTTGACCAAATTCTAGTTTCAGTAAACAAAGCTTATCTGCCTCTTATTCCCTTTGCTGTCTCTAGTGGCATATCTATTCTTAATTTCATTCATCATTTACATACAGGAAAGGGGAGGAAATACAGGTCTGTTTCTGAGGCAGTGGCCTTAGGTGATGCCATTTGCCCACAATTTTTGAGCTTCAATTCCTCATTGGGTATATGGGAGTCGATTTACTTATTTATGTTGTGAGATGGTATCTGGCTTATTAAGTGTCTACACCATTTGTAATTTAATGGTGTCTGGGTCTCACTTTAACCATTCGTGCATCTTTGAGAGACAAATAGCAGTAATACATTTGCTCTCATTAATTTGCAGACTGGCTTTTTTTCCCTTTATTGTCCCCTTTTTTTTTTTTTTAATAACTCCATCCCCCAAACTTTCAAAACACTCATCTGAAATAACAAAGTGTTACAGATGAGGTCTTCTGATTATTGCCCTTTAAGGCTTTTTTCACATGGCCAGGCTTCACAAAAACCTATTTTACTCAAAGAAATTAGGTTTCTGGTTAGCAGGAGCCCTAAATAGACATGAATTACAGGAACGTCCTTTGAAATCCCACACAGTACTTGTTTCATTAAATCCCATGAAGCGACCTTAATTTAGTGGAACACTGGATAGGTTGTTCTTTTAACCTATTAGCACTTTGGCCAGTCCCATAAACCATATTCATGGATGATTCCATCAAGAAGGACAACAGTGGGATTAATATTATTTCAGGATACAGTAAATGCCACAGTGATGAAGCTGTTTAAGATCTGATGCTCACTGTGTCACACTGAATGCATTGACATTTACTCTGCCATCACTTCATTTCCAATATTCTTTCCAAATCAGCTGATGCTAATGTTTCAGTGTGTGTGCAGAATATAATTCCATCAGGGCTAGGGACAAGGAGATATGAGCTTAAAGCAAGTCCCTCTCCCCTGTTCCCTTGGCACCCTCCTGTTCTACTCCCACCCCAGCATGGCAAATGGCTTATCTAGTGGCATGTCTATGTGACATTGGCTGAGATATTGTATCTAGCTAGAAAAGAGGAAAGGCATAGGTGGAAGTGTGACAAAATCAGGGCTTTGTGTTGCGGAGTCAGCAGGAGTCAGCCCACCCAGTGTCAGGTACAGGTGTAGCTCAGTGGCCTGTTTATAGGCCCGAGAGTAACAAGGCAAGAGCCCGTTTGCTCACCATGTGGCAAAGGGGCAGCATGAAAATGACCTGTCTTTTTCACAGGACAAAATGCCACCCACTGCCTAACTTTGCAGTCTACACATCTGCCTTTGGAAGGGCAACAAAGGGTACCTATACCTCTGCACCACCATAATTGAACTTTGGAAGGCTTTAATATCTCCCCTTCTCAGCAGCTTTGGGGAGTCAGCACAGTGCCTTATGCTGTTTTGCAGGCTGAGGACTCAAAGGGGATTTCAGCTGTAATTCAGAAGAGAAAACATAATCTTCTAGAGAAATTCCAGAGGGAGCCAAACTGCTCTTGTTCAAATTGTGCAGGAGTCTCTATGTTGCCAAAAAAAGGATTTCAAATTGCCTTGCTGATGTTTGCACAGGAAACCAACGACAGAAGAGAGGTTTGAACGCAGGTTTCCCTAACCTCAGTCTATCCAAGAGACATTCCTTGATGTGGCTGAGAGGTAGCAGGAGGAATGAGAAGGGAGTTGTCATGGGGCATGACCAATGTGGCTGTGCTGCTATCAGCTATGCTGGCACTGAAAGTCTGCTCAGGTTCATCTGTCACGTTCAGTTGCAATGCAGGGGAGAAGATTACACAGCATTAATCACTACCACTCTGGTAAACTCTGGGCAGCAGGAAAGATCTGGGTCCTCCATGAACCAAAACTCTTGAAGCTGGGAGAATTAGGTTGGGAACTAGTTATGCGCTGGTCTCAAATTCATATCCTCCAGTAGGATTTCTCTGTTGGTCACTGCTGGAGGTGGTGGGAGTTGGTTATTTGCTCTTACTTGGCATGGTCATTCTTGTGCTGAGGAATGAACACATAAACTGCTCTTACAGCAAAGAAAATGAGCATTATGAGCAGACAACAAGGAGTTAAGGAGAGCTGGGGCAGCCATTGAGACTTTGGATTTCTTGCATGTGCAGAAGACTATTGGTTAAGCAGGTCTGCCCAGATTTCAGTTTAGACTATTGTAACAAAGTGAAAGAGCTACTACACAGTTTATTTGGTCCAGGTTAGGCAAAAAATTATGGTAGAGTCAAGGAAATGCAATATTTGTACAAATAGAATATGTGCTGGATTGTGCTCTGCATGGTGGAAATGAATGTGCCTATCTGGGTAATCTTTCTTTTGACTGGTTATTTTACATAATTCAATATAGATAACTGGATACTTGACTGCCTTACTTGTATATGATGGCACAGTGTGTTGAAAACTTCAACCTTGATTTTGGAGGATGTCCACTGGAATCCTCCATAAGAACTTGTGTCATTTTATTGTGTCACCACAAAACCTTATTATTAATATCCTGAGACAGATGCTGTTAATGCCTTTGTGCTCTATTTGGGAAAAGATGGCATATTGCATTTGGAAGGCCACATTGCATCTGGAGAACTCAAGAAAATCAGATACTATTAGCCGGAAGTGTTAAAATGATAAATTATAAACCCAGACAAACCCATTCTTCATGGAACAGAAATTAACCATTGAAATACAGTGAACTGCATTGGTCCTCAGTATTTTGATAACGAGTTTTATCCCCTCTTCATAAAAAAGCCACTCAGCTAACAGGAGAAAGTGAATAGATTTCAGAGTCTATGTAAACAGAAATCTATGAATATGGCCTACATTTTACCCAAGCATTTGGAGCCCATAAGTTGTCTTTCCTCTGTTACAGCTGAGCCATAACAGGTCTTCAAGGGCTTCATTACAGCTATTTTGGAAGGGAAGCTGGTATTTGATTTGCTTCTTGTGTCACGAGTCTGGAGAAGAATTTTGGTGGAGGAGTGGTGAAGAAAAGGGCTAGGTCCTGAAGAGAAGCCAGAAGATAGGTAAGGTGACACCTCTTGAACCTGTTGTCTGTGGTGTAATGCTTGTGCAAGATTTTGACCTCCTTGCAGGGTTACCAGCAGTTCTAAGCTATTTTTAAGCTGCAAGGTAAAACATGATTCTTCTGCCAAAACTCTGATTCTGTCCCATTTCTCAGGGATTTGGATGCTGAAAGACGACATATGTGACGGTGGTCACAGGGGTCTTAGGATGAGGGACGAGACAAGGATCTGACTCCATATTTCAGAAGGCTTGATTTATTATTTTAAGATATATATTACATTAAAACTACACTAAAAGAATAGAAGAAGAAGTTTCATCTCAGAAGGTTAGCTAAGATAAGAATAGAAAGGAATGAACAACAAATGTTTGTGGCTCAGACAGAGAGAGAGCCAGCTGCGCGTGATTGGTCATTAATTCCAAACATCCACATGAGACCAATCACAGATCCACTTGTTGCACTCCACAACAGCAGATAACCATTGTTTACATTTTGTTTCTGAGGCCTCTCAGCTTCTCAGAAGGGAAAAATCCTAAGGGGAGGATTTTACATGAAAAGATGTCTGCGACAGACATACATGCATATTCAAAGATATCTGATTTCAAAATGGAAAAATTATATTAGACTGCATGAAAAAACACTGTGATGGTTTCATAGACCTTCTTACTGCAAGAATGTGAATGCTTCAAAACAAACACATACTTCAAAAAAATAGACAGCTCTAATCCTCCTTGCTTTTTAACAGTGGGTGAAATCATCTTAGATCTAACAGACTACAGAGGCCTCAAGGTCTGACTGGGAAGTCAGGTGTCTGCAGGGGACTTTTGATAAATTTGGCCCTGGCAGTGAAGTTTTCCTGTGGCTTTGGGCCCTTTACTTAGTCCCTCTGACTCAGTTTCTTCTGCAAAGCAAACCTCAGAAAACCCTCTCTGAACGCCATTAGCAAAGACAACTGTTACATGCAGTCATTTCCTTGTTTAAGTACAGGAGGATGGTTAGACTTTTGAACTGCCACCATGTGGTTCCTTCTCACAAGTTTTTCAGCTTTCATTTTTATCAATTCCTGCCTTTCCCAATACATTAAGCATTGCAAGCTCTACTGTGTCCTTTGCTGTGTAAGGTCTTTGCCTTTACCAATACTGTTTTGCAGTGGATTTGATTCATTGTTGCAACAAAAGATCTGGCTTACTCCAAGCACCTGCCATATTTTCCGTGTTATCACGTCAACTTTGAGTTATTTATTGTGAACAGTTTGCTGGAATCTCAGTGATAATGTTTTGTGGAAACCTCGCAGGATCTGGCAGGAATAGGATCATCCTATGCAGGTGTCTGACATTTGTTGGTAAAATAAAAGAAGTAAATTTTTGGAGTGATGGATTGTTCATGGTTACATTTTTGTCAGCCATATGGGACATCAATTTCATATCTTTAGTGTGTAACTGCTAATTTTCAATACCTGATTTCAATAAAACTTCTAAAATAGAAGGGAGATGGGAGGAAGGGATTTGTTTAATCTTGAAATCATGGGCCCTGAAGAACAGCTTGGTTTTTTGTTTAAAAAAAGTGATATTGTACTGGTTTAAGGGAATCTTGCAAGCTTGACCATTTTATGAACACATACTATCAAGAATTCATTTAACTTCTTTTAGTTCTACATTGTGTAGTGATATTTGCATTGCTTTACCATAGTATTAGATTCCTTGGTGACCTATTAATTCAAATTTGAGGTTAAGACAGCCTTTTCATACAATAAAAAATAGTAAGTTGGAAGTGTCAGGAAAATTCAGTGGGCTAAAAAGAAGTAACTTTTTTAAAGGCTAGAAGTCTCTACTTGAGTGTCAGCTTTTAATATTAGTTCCTTCTTTAAGTGCCTCTGTCACACAGCCCTGTCAAAAGATTCTGTGGGCACTTTTATAAGGGCACTCCAACATGGAGGTGCTGAAAAATAGTTTTAAATCAAAACAAAATCTTTGCTGTCTTTTCAAGAGCTTGAAAGGCAGCCAGGGACATTTCAGCAAAGCAGAATGTCACTGTATTAACACCAGAAAAATAATTGTGTTGACTGCAACAGGGAAGTCTGTGTAGGGTACGTTCCAGAGACCAACTCTTTTCCAACAGGGTTGATAGACACCTTGCAAAATCAATACACTTTCTTTCTGGGAATAAACTAATTTCTATTATTTTTTTCAGGTTTCTACTAGAGAAAATTACTTTTCTTCCTCCCCTGTTGCTAATGTAAACTTTACGTTGCACAAGATCACTGGGTTGTGACAGCTGCTCACAAAAATAGTGACCATTGTTGGTAGTTGTGCCTCTGTCTGCCTCCTTTTAATAGGCTTGCTTCATGGATTGTAGGACAATTCTGAAAAGCAGATAAGCCAAAGGGGATTGCTGAAGATGAGATCAAATTGCAGCTTGGCATTACTGTAAAGTGCAACAACTTGCCTGTGTTCCAGACAAAGGATGAGGGACATCTGCACTGCCTATTCCTTGAGACAAAAGAGAGAAGAAATGTTGCAGCTGGCAGAAATATGCTTTTGGGCAGAGAATATCCAAGTGCTAGCTCTTTTCCTAGAATCACTCCTCTTGCTTGTTGAGAGCAATTGAGAGCTTCCTGCTAATTTTGGGGGGCTTATGTTCAAAGCAGCTATAACGCAGTTGTCTACAATGAAAAAGTTGAGCCTTCTGCATGTACATGACTTATGCTCTCCAATTATTTTATCACCAGTATAGATACTGCATTTTTGGTTTAGGTCTTGCCAATTTTAAACTTTGTACTTCTTAAACTTGGTCCCAGTTATAATGAGTAGAACACTGATGCCAGTGTGGTTCTTAGCTCAAATAGGAACTGCTTCAAAGACCTCTTGTGTTCAGCTTTTTCACATTGTCCAACCAAATTTCTCCTTTTCAGAAGGTCAGCTGACCCTATCATCTCACTTCTGCTAATCAGTAGCCCAGCTGGCCGTCCTGGATCCCTTTCTGCTTTCCAACCACACCCTGTCAGTCAGTCCACACAGCTCTTCTGCTGATGTCATCATATTTAACCGCAGAGGTGCACAACAACACT
>NW_005054396.1:2239592-2241825 GCF_000277835.1 Geospiza fortis | reverse complement strand
CTTTCCCTTAAAATGGCAGCATTTTATTTTACAGAGAGGAAACAGGATGATTTCCTGTGTGAGACTTGCTGAGGATTAATGGGTCTGTCAAGATAATCAACGGCTTAGAAGGGCTGACACATGAAAGAAGCGTGGTGCTATGTGAACCACCTTCAGGCTTAAAACTATTCCTGTAGTTCAGTCCCAGAGAGCTGAATGAATATGAATTCAGAATTCAATTACTTCCTCGCCAGCCTCAGCATAGATCCATCTACATGCCAGGAGAAACTATTGCTGAGCAAGAACATAATGCTGCTCTCATGGCAACCCCATAAACAGGATAGCTGTCCTCCAAATCCTGCATGTTTGGCTGGAACTCTTCAAAGATTGCTGTTTACCACGTAACAAACCTGTACTTTTCATCTGTATGTCACACAGTATTTTTGAAAGCTCTTCTCATACACTAGAGACTTGAGGGCAGATCCTGGTCCCCCATGGACTGACAGAAGAAACTTCTCTTCAGTAGGCCAGAAGCAGACTCTGGGGAATTTCCAGGGTGAAAAGACAAAGGGTAAAGCAGGATGGATATTGTAAAATCTTTACTTTTCCTATTTACCTGTCTTTGGATGGAGGAGAAAAAAAATCAAAGAAAATGGTCTACAGATACAGAATAGCCTTTCCTGCAATGACTGTGTATTTTTCAGTTTGCCCATTGAAGGAAAACCTGTAGATTGCCTTTGTAGCATTGGAGGAGATCTATAATGTCTATGTCATGCTTTAGGTTGTAGCATGTAGTAAGCAGAGAGAGTCATAGTTTATTTTGCAGCTATAACTCTTCAGTAGGCTGCAGGAAAGGGAGAGGTATCCTGCTTTTGAATTTTGCTCTATAAATGCTATACTTCTGACTTGTCCAGTATGGTAAAGTGAGGCAAAAGCCTTTCAGTGAAAAGGAATCTTCTATATATTGTCAATGTTTAATGGTGTTTCATTTAAGTAGTCTCCTTCCTCTGATTCTTTTGCTTGATTCATTCCCTTTTGTGCATCCTTCCTTGGCTTCCCTGTCTGTATGAAAGCTCAGGTGGCTTGTCTTTTCTGGGAGACTTGCCAGGGAAAATCTATAAGCCAGTGGTTTGAACAGTGCAACTCCAGTCTGGGTATGCCTTTCTCAGGGGCATTGAAAAAATGAAGGACACTGGCACAGTGAAACCTACCCAGCCTGGTCCTTCCAGTCTGGGATGGGATTTGCCCATCCCAGCCCCAAAGGTTACACCCCATCTTTTGGCTGCAGGTACCTCCTATGGCTTGCAGTAGGAATTACCCATAGCATACAACAGGACCTCAAAAAGTTGTTGGTAATCATTTGCCCATGACCATTTTAAATAAAACCACACCCCGGATGTTAAGATTTCTGTTTTCCTGACATGGGCTATTGAACCTCAGAAGTATTGCATTGCATCTGTTTTTGACTATCATTTCACCCTGAATTTTACTTATATTTCTCCCTGCAGTGCTGACAGGATAATAATGTTATAACACTGTCACATCTGGTTAGGGAGAGGGGCAGGAGGAGGAGGAAACAAGGAACTCTCTCCTGAACTAACCTAAGGTCTATTCTATAAACAAATGAACACAGGAAACTCTGGTGAGTGGGCCACAGTCTCCCACAGCTGCAGAGAGATGTGTCTTGCTTTTTTCTGTGTACCCAGTGCTCTCATTAACTTCAGTGAACCCCAGAGACCCTGACACATGAAGATTTAGAAAGTCGATGCTAATGCAACCTTTCATCTACTGTCTTTTTTCCTTCCAAAGTCAGTGGGGGACTTGGATGTCCAAGAACATCTGTTCATATCTAAACATTGGGCTATTTACCTTTTCTAATATCTCAGGTTGCTCATTTGTACCCCAGCAGGTTCCTAGGAGCTCATGAGATGACCTCTGGGACTTGGATTCTCAGCCTAAAATAAGCAAGATGGGACAATAGCAATTTTTAATTTTTATTTGGTTTAAATAAAGAAAAAAAATCTGTGATTAATGATTAAATTAATGACACTTATCACTAATTATTATTTGCCATGTGCTAAATTGAAAATAATTTGAAAAATAAGATGGAAGTTTACAAACTACCAAAACAAAGCCTCAGCTTTTGTGGTAATTGCTCAGGCATTGTAAATGGGATACTCTTTTTTTCAATGCTGCAAAACAAACATCAGAGTGAAAAACTTTTCCTGACAACAAAAAGAATAAACAAAAAGTA
>NW_005054396.1:2215415-2239563 GCF_000277835.1 Geospiza fortis | reverse complement strand
TAGGACTTAAAGTCTATTGCCTGCTTGTATGACCTTTTTGCTCTGCAGATGGGTAGGACTCTTCCATGAAGTGTAGTGTGATTCCAAGCCTATTTTTGGTCCCACTAATCTTGAAAATGCGACTCATGACACCTAGCCCAAGCTTGCTTGCCAGATCCATGCTTTGCAGGCAGTCTAAATTCAGTCCCTCTGAGCTCTGTTGCTAGGCTCCCTTTTAGGCAGGTACCACTTCAGGCTGTGTAATGTTAGCAGCAAGACTCCCTATCTGAGAAGCACATCATTGTCTTGATGGATTTTTTTTTTGTGTGCATATGTGCTCATATCAAGCATGAGTACAGCATATCTGCTTTTACTGTTTTGCCTCTCTTCTTCAACCCCCAGCTCCCCTCCTGTTATGGTTGGGAACCCCTTTACAGCAGCTCCTTTGTCTTTGCAGATGTAGTAGGGTTATACACTAAGATGAAATGCTTCTGTTGTCAGGGAGCCAGCCCAGCTGGGTAGGATCAGGCATAAAAATGTGCTGCTTATATCATCCTCAGGCTGAAGAATTACATTCAGGTGTTGCACACCAGTTTTGAATAAATATGAGTGAATAGTGG
Source organism: Geospiza fortis (assembly GCF_000277835.1). NCBI lineage: Eukaryota > Metazoa > Chordata > Aves > Passeriformes > Thraupidae > Geospiza > Geospiza fortis. The sequence continues at coordinate 2,238,964 of NW_005054396.1, read as the reverse complement.
GAAAGATCTGTAAAGTATCTGGTATCCATTGTTCTCCTCTGTTTTCTGCTCTTGTTTCCCCCCCCCCCCCGTTTCATTTTGTTGAGACTGAATTGTATGCCTGAAGTCTGACCAGATGGAGCCCTCAAGGAAGTGAGGGGGTTTTCTCTTCTTTCAATACTTTTATTCCCTATTTTCCTAAGGATTCTTTCTGTAGCCTCAGAAGAGTGGGACTGTGGTCATAAAGCACACAAGTGGACAAGTGGGACTGTGGTCATCAGGCTTACAAGAATCCTTATCAGTCTCTGTTGAATCTCTTCTGGGCAAACCAAATACTTGGCCTGGGTGTCAGCTAACTCTTGAGGAGTGGAGTTATACTAGGCTCTCAGTGGGAACTTAAAGGAGAGTAAGAGAAGGAATAGTGTAGGGGAGCAAGGTTTCTGCATATGCTTACTGAATATTAACGAAGATCCGGGGAATCTGAAGAGTTATGAGCCCAAGACTTTTTCAGAAGAATGGAAACATTTCTTCTCTGAACAGGAACTTGAATATTTACAGGGGAATGATAGAGACTGCTTCCACATTTCATTATTTCAAATTGGTTTTTTTTCCCTTCATGTTCAGAATTTTTTTTTACCTACTCAAATTTTTCTGCCAGGACATGAACTACAAATTATATAGTTTAAAACAGCAACCAAAGCAATATACCTATTGGAGAGATAAGGTTCTGTATACAAAGAGCTTTTTAGAACATATGGAGCCAGTTCAGCCTCCAACATCAAGGAGGCTGAGACTCGTCTGTACTCTCAGACATGTTCCATACATACTCCTAGGTCAAAGTACCATGATAATGAGTAACATACGATGCCAAGTAGGCCTCCAGCTCTGGGCACTGTGACTTCTTTTGACACCTGGAGAGGTGAGTTGTCTGCTGGATTCTTTGATTTAGGAATGGCATATTCCTTGTGAGGACCAGAGTTCTTAAGGCTTTAGATTGAAAAAAAAAAAAGAAAATCAGGATAGTATTTCAAGTGTTACTGAGTACCAGGCGAAGATTGTGATCCTGGCACAGAATCATCCCTGCAGATCTATGGCTTTTTCAACCCCACTGCTAGTCAACAGGCTTGGGAAATCATTGATACTTCTTAAGTCTGGGCCATTAAGAAGGATTTTTTACATGTAATACTGTATAGCCAGTAAAACTGGGGAGTAAATAATGAGTACTGCTGGAAGTAGGGGGTGTTGAGGCTGTTTTACTGCCCCCACTGTCCTGTGGGGTGTGGGCTATTACCCTAACAACTTAAGTTAAAAAGAGTCAGGTACAGCCATATCTTCTGGCAACTGCAGTCGAAATTATGTGAACCACTAATTCAGTGGTGAGGTACAATTTCTGACAGTGTAACAGAGAATCAGAATGTTTAAAGTAGTTTTGGCTATGACTTTTGTATTTTGCATGTTCCTGGGGAAATCTTTTCTTTTAGGTTTGCTTTGTACCTGGGGGATTTTTTTACATGCTTAATTTATTTTAAAAGAAGTCTGAATGTGTAGGGTCTACTTTGCCTCCTTGCTGTTGGTGCAGTACTAGTCCCGAATGCCAAGAGCAAAGACATGAAATATTATATTCACTAAACAAAACTGACACATTCATACTTTCACACAAGGAAGCAGCGGCACTCCCCACGCTCCTGAGAGTTTAAAATGATCCATTTTATTGAGCGATATAATGACAGCACTAGCTGAGCAGAGCAGTAATTATTATCTCTAGAAGACCCTGGAGAACAGTGTTTTAAAAGGAAAAAGACTGTTTTTCATGTATTTCTTTAAATTTTGATATCAGCAGTTCAGGATTTGTCAGGTGTGACTAAAAATAAAAATTGTAGTCAGATGTGTTTCAGGGGACAGATTGTGTGGAGGCCTCTTGGAGTCAGTGGGGTGGGATACAGCCCAGGATTTGTCTGTCCATTGGCTCCAGTGCACTGGGAAAGCTGGCACAGCTAAGCATGTATATGATGAAAATCAAGTAAAAGGGACTGTATTTAACCTGAATTTAGGCTGTTTGAAGTAGGGGTAGGCAGTCGAGTTGACTCAATTTTCCCCCCTAGGATTTTTGGGAAAACAGGTGGTCTGACGGCTGCTTGCTCTCAGTTTGTCTGTATATGACAATGTGAAAGTTAAGAAAAAGTTGAAGAAAAGCTGAGATGCTGCAAATTTCTTGGAGTGTGTACCGGTTTACATGAGGAGGTATAAAGGTGTGTAAGCTTTGCTTAGAAGGACTAATCTTCAATATTTTGTGATGCTGACAAAGTAATAAGTGCAGGCAAAACAGTAGCAACCATGAGAGTAGACATGGCCATTAATCTCTTCTCTTGTAATTGCAAAAAAACAAAATAAAAAATATGAGCCATGATAAGGTTGGAAGACTTGAGTTCATCCTTTATCTCAAAGGTATTGCTGCATGTCTGAGGTTTTCTTCTTTCTTACTACATTTTGAGCATCCTCACAGAGGGTACTGACTGTGGAACAGGACAGCACTTTGCAGAATTCCACTCTTTGAGAGGTCACCCTACAGAGCTGGCTATGCAATCTTTCTTGATGCTGTTGGACCACAAACATATTTATTATATAAATAAATACTAAATTTGGTATTTTTCTGGGAACATGAGGCCCCTTTAAGACCTTGTGTGAGTAGAATGTGACGTAATGAGTAAACTTCTACATTATTTTCTCAACAAAACCAAGAAAAATGCCTAGAAAATTATACTGGTCAGATCTTCAGCTTGCATAATTGGCCTTCTGAACGAGTTTTTGTAGAGCTAAACCAGTTCACTGTAAGTCAGTACTTGGCTTGGTATTAGCATGTCCTATGTTACTCAGACATTCCTTCCTAAATTCAGCCAGTTGGCATTCTGCCCATTGTGGTTATTTTTGCCCTTTGTCCCTGAAGACTTTTTTCAGAGCCAAGGTCCAGGTGTATTCTTGGGTGTCACTTGCATGTCAGATCTTAAGGGCAGCTTAGATTCCAAGCAGGAAAAATGTAGTGCTGGCTGCTCCTTTCTCACTGTAGAAAATTCTCCTACTCGATGACACAATTCCTTCATCCCCTAGATTTACACTTCATTAGAAACCCAAACCTACTTCCAGGTTTTCAAGAGCTTGTTAGCTCTCAAAGCACCAAGAGTGCTGCCTAATTTGCAAGTGGGAAGGCTTGGGGAAGGCAGTATGACATGAAGTTTCTTTTATCCAGTTTTTCAGGTTGTCATGGTTTGCTACTGGCCAAATGCCAGGTATCCACAAATGTCGTTCACTTACCCTCTCCTGCTACAGTTGGGCAAAGGAGAGGGAAAGAAAATTAACAAAGGGCTCATGAGTTGAAACAAGGACTGGGAGAAAACACTCTAAGGGCAAAACTGGTTTAAATTTAAAGGTATAAAGTAAATTTATTATTAACAGAGTCAGAGGAGGATAATGAAAAGTAAAATAAGCCTTTAAACCTTTTTTCCCCTCAGCCCCTCCCTCTTTCCCACTGAAAGTGCAGGGAGACAGGACATGGGGGTCTTTGTCAGTTTGCCACTGGAGATCTTTTTCTGTTCACTCAGGGAGAGGAGTCTTTGCTATGCCATGGGGTCCCTCCCATGGGCAAACAGTCTACGCAAAACTGTTGTGGTATGGGTCACTTGTCTACAGGGTGCAGTCCTCTAAAGATAGGCCGTTCTAGTTGGGAAGCAAGGGCCCTGTCTATCTCTGGAAGCAGGAGTCCTCTCTTTCCATTCAGGTCTCCCACTAGATCGCAGCTTTCTCTAACATCCACCTGCTCTGGCGAGAACACTTTTTCCACGGGTGTGAATGGATTTTTGCATCCACTGTGGACTTGCATGCACAAGGGGACAGTTTGTTTCAGCATAGTCCTCACCATGGCTTGCAGAGGAATCTTGGCTCCAACGCTTGAAGCACCTCCTCCCTCTCTTTCTGTTCCACCAACCTCGGTGCAGCCATGTTGTTTTCTCTCACATGTCCTCACTTCCTCCTCTTCTCTGACCAGAAAAAACTGCTGCTTGTATGAGCCATCTTCAACAAGTTCCACTAATTCAAAGATTCTTGCAAGATCCTGCACCACCAAGAAGTTGATCTCATCTAGGTTCCTTGTCAGGGAATTGCTCGTCCTGCTTCCCCTGCCAGTCAGGCGGCTCCACCACCACCGCACGGGCAGTGGCGGCCACCATGGTGCTGGTGCTATTTAATACCTCTCCTCATGCGGGGTGCTGGGAAGGGGAAGCCACCACTCCTGCCCTTTTCACCTGCAGTGCAGCTGGCTATGGGTGGCCAGGCAGGCAAGGCTCGCTGTGGGCCGCACTGAGATGGTGGTGGCTGTGGCTGTGCGTTGTGGCGTGCCATGCCGGGGATGGCCCCTGGCAGCAGCAGCGCTTTGCCACTCCTGGGAAAAATACTGCATGCACACTGTTTTGATTTCCTTCTTAAATATGTCATCACAGAGGCATTATCAACTTCTCTAATTGGGTCAGCTGCATGTCCATCTTCAGAGCCATCAGGGATTGCCTCTGTTGGACATGGTGTGCTTCCAGCAGCTTCTCACAGAAGCTACCCCTGTGGCCCCTCACTGAAAAAACCAGTTTGTGTTAAACCAACACACAAATGAAGGTAAATAATGTGACCAGGACTTCAGGAGAAAAAAAAAAAATAAGGGAAAAGAAAGCTTTGGCAGGGGAATAAAATTTCAGTAAATAGCAGTGATGCTAATTTCTGGCAAAACAGATTTAAGTATGGAAACAGTTAATGCTGCTGTATCTATGAAACAGAAGTGAAGACAGCTGATGCTTCAGGATAAAGTTCTTCATCAATCACTGGTTTATTTTATTAGCATTCATAGTGCTGTGTGGTGTGATTATTTCTGATATCTTGTGACAAGCATAATGAGAAAATGCAGGGCCAAACCCAGACCTGGTACTAGACAGCTCATATGCAGCTCTGAATTTGGACTCTAATGTAACACATATGAAGGCATAAACCTTTCCTGAAGGAACACAGATTCCACCTCGACCCCTGGCCCTTATTGAGGTTATTGCCTACATTCAGATTTATTGATAAAGCGTTGCTGAAACATTGTCTCCTCTTTTAAAAATTGCCCTACAAATAATATGTTGAAAAATCTGAGGTTCCCATATTGTCTGGACTCTTTTTTATTGTTTGAACGTCCTGGTTTTGCTAGCTAAATGACCAAATGCTTTGCAGCCAGCTGGTATTGATTCTTCACAGTTGTGTTCATACATCAGATGTAGATATTGTATTCCACTTCCCATTACATCTGAAAATTACTGAATCTGATTGACAATATGGCATTCACATTGAGATGTTTGCTTTGTGAAAACTGGCTGCTGCTCAGAATTATTTTGTATTATTAACTCTTGTACATTGCCCCTGCTGTTTGATCAGCCTGTTTCTCTCTGTTCTAAGCCATATGTGTTTTCAAAACTAATACTTATACACCTTTCAAGGCCTTTGATTGTTGTACAAAAGACGATAAATCTCTAGGGGATCTAACTATATCCTGGAGCATACAACCTAATGAGAAAAATAGTTCAAAACACCAAAGCATGGTGTTCTGATATTCTACCTCCTAGCTTTCAAATTCAAACAAAAAAAGAAAAGGATCTGCTGTGATGAAGCATTAGCTGCATGAATAGCAAGTCTAACTCCTGTATTCCCAATAGACACTGTATTTAACAAGGGCACTTCCATTGCTTCTGGATTTCTCATCAGTTCTTTGTACACTTTCTACAGGTGGTAAATCCTCCACTCTGTTTGTGAGAGGAGAAAAAATGTTGTTTCAGGGCCTTTTTGGCATTATTTTTTAAGGTTCTCCAATTTTTTTTTGACTGCTATGTCTGTGGAAGAATTAGGAGGAAGGAACAGTTTTTTTTGAGTTGTGAATAAGTGCTGGATTTGCACAACAGTGAATATACCCCATATTCTTTTGAACTTTGCCATAGCTATGATGTAAGGGGTGACTTAAGGGTAGAAAAGGGAGACAATCTGTGTGTGACTTGAAAAATTGCTATTTCCTCCCTTCCCTAAATCTCCAACCTATCTGGAAATGAAGATGGCAGTGTATCTCTGTGCCTTTTACATTTGAACTTGTGCCAGTTGAGTTCCCAAATGGTAGGTGGCTACCATGTGACGGCTACAAATGAGCAACAGCCTTCTCATGTGAGAATGGGGAGGAGCCTCAAGTGTAAAGGTACAGCCACAGGAGCAAATGCAAGGACACCACCACCAAAATTACAGCATCAATGACAAACCTGTTCTGTCAGTTGCTTGGGAAGACAGAGTGTAGGTCTACAAGGATATATTAAGCTGGGTCTTTCTGCAGCATCAGCAGGAGGTTGCTTTGGCCAAGTAAAAAAGTGTGAAAGCCTTGCTCCTGTTCGGAGTGGAGGTGCTTTATCTCACTGTTCCTCATTGGTTTTTAATCCTTATGTCCAAGACAAGCACTAAATGATGCCTCTCTTGGGAAGAGGATAGTTGAACAATGATGAGGAAAAATTAGTCCATTCATGTTCAAACTGACTGTAAGAACTTTCCTTCCCTCAAAAGAGGCCAATGTTTCTTTTTGCTATTTTGGGGTGATATTTTGTTGTTGTTTTGTTAGCTTTTTTAGCCAACTAAATCAGTTTTAGTCTGTCATAGATTCTGTTGGGTTTCAGTGCCTTGATATGATAAATACTATTTTAGACATGATAAATATTCACAGGTTCATGAACAGTAGACAGAAGAAGCTCAGACTTGACTTTTTTTCTGTAAACCTATCAGATTCTCTGTGCAGGTACTACAGTTTTCTTAGAAAATGATGGTATTAAAATTGACCAATAATATACGATTTTCTTGTTCATTGTGAACCAAGAAAACATGCTTCTTAATGCAGATCTCGTAAATATGTTAAATTTGATACAAAAGGCTTTCCTGGCACAGGTAAAAAAATATTTTGGTAGCATTTGTGTGTAAGCTGTTTGAATAAGACGTTTTTTATTTAGAAACTGTTCCTGCTCAAAGGATTTTGTAACTTCAATAGAACAATCATTCGCATCCATCTTGAGCCAGAAAATCATACGTAATTTTTGTTGGTGGAAATGCTTTAAACTCCTAGCTTAAAACAATTTGATGATCTCAGTGAAGCTCTGAATGAGAAGCAGTGAACTTTGGTTACTCCTACATGGGTAGATGCCAGCTGGGAAATAAATAACTTCTAGGTAATCTTAATGCCTAACATACTACTTGAGTACCTTCTGTCCTTCGCTATATTTATCCTCACCTCACCCCTCTGGAAAGGATATATCCCCACTTGTGCAGCTGAGGATTAAATTTCAGAAAAGCCAAGTAATACACAGTTGAGTACCAAGTCTCTATGGGAAATGCCACTTAAACCTGTTTCTTCAGAGCCCTGAGCTACCTCTGCACTTGGATCTGTCCAAATCACTAGAGATCAAAACCCAAAACTGATTAAAAGATAATAGGACAGTACTTAGCATCTTTGGCATTAAGAAGCTCCTACTATGCCCAGTGACTGCAAAAATATGTCAGCTGGATAGTTATATTACAAAAGAGATTACTCCCTGATTTAAGAAAAGTAGGGAATGCTAGCCATAATCAAATTCCTTTCTTTACTGTTTTTTGTAACCCCACTAACTGAGATCACCCAAAATGTTACCATGAGCTGAAGTCAGTATCAATTAAATATCCCATTTATATTTCCTGTGAAAACACATGGCCTTCAGAAGTGTTTGATTTTTATTAGACCTTCTCATCTGTTTGTCATTTAAAGTTCAGGCCGTTTTCCCTATTTCTATCAAGTGCTGCCTCATATGGAAGTCTGGCAAATGAGCTTGCAAAGTAACTTATTTGAAATTATAAATAATCTAATACTTGCCTAAAGTTGACCCCTTTGCACAATAATATACAAATTACTGTCTGAAGCTGAGGGACATACAGTTCTCTAGAACTGCCTTGTTAGTTAAAGGCAGGGCTGCACTTGTACACTTATAGCACTTGTAGTTATTCCCACTGGTGCAGATCAGGCCTTGAGGTAGGAAGGATTTGGAGGAGGAAGCAGGACAGAATCTGCAACCCCCACAGCTTTTTTAGGCACAAGAATTGACTCTGCTGTCACTCCCAAGTACCCTCTCACTTGCTTTTTTAAAAAACCCTGGTGAGTAGGCAAATGTTTTTTTGCTGTCACATTTGTTCCTTCAATGTCCATTCACGTTAAAGTCTGGTCTCTCTTATCTGTTATGATGGTAAAGTGTTTGGAACCTGCTGGTTTTGGGAGGTTGGAGGATGGACACGGACCCCCATAGGGTGCCAGGGCCACCCCTGAGACTTGAAAGTCATTTTGGAGGGATTCAGCTGTCAAGGTGCTATTAATTCAGTGAGTTATCAGGCACAGACAAAGCCTTGTATGCTTTTTCATTTTTTTTGGTGGACAGAATGGATCAGCCTCAGCCATTCTGCATCTCTTTAACAAGGCAATCCATGTCAGATTTATGCTTCCCTGCCACTCATCTGGGACTCAGACTTGTGCAATGTGAGGTTTAGCAGGTTGTAGCAACGATTTTTGATACTTTTTAGCTTGCCTGAAAAATCAGAATGGTCCTACACAGCCTGCGTCGGTCTCCTTAGTATCTTATTCCATACTGCATGCTTAATTTTGGTGTTCGCAGTTAGCTTTATAGTGTTAGCAGCTAGTTTCATACTGCCACGAAGAAGTGCCTTTGAGCCTGGCCTTGGGGTCAGACTCAAACCATCCCAGGCACATGCTTCATTCCTTAAGTAGGGCTGGTTTGGTGTTCTTCCACCAGTAAACCTGATAGATGAGAGCCTGGGCTGACTTTCATGCTTCTGGAACAGTTCCACTGAGCCAACTACCCAGGTGGCTTGGGCTTAGATCTGCAAATTTGTTGAAGCTCCTCGGGCGCCCCCATCATCCCATTCCTCTAGTCTGCCAAGGGACCACAATTCATCAGCAGCATGGGCAGGTGAGCTTGAAATTGGGGTAGAATTTCAAAGTGCTTATCAGTAAGCACTGGAGATTAGCTGTAAGATGATCGGAGCTCTTTGGATGTCAGATCACTTCTCAGATCAGAACTGACCAGCTGAGATACACCAAAGATACAACAAACAGGAGAGTTTGAGTGGAAAGACGCTGCTAATTTTTCAATAGAGTTGCAAAATCTTGTTTCTGAAATCTTTCCATGTGAATTCTTATCATTGTGGCACTACCCTTGGTTGAGTTCCTTTTGCTCTTAGGCACCTGTCTCATGCTGATTACATTCTTAACAGATTAGCTGAAGGACCTAAACATTTTTGGAAGTTATTGGCACCTGAAATTAAAGTGTATTGTTACATCCTCTCTTAGAAAGAGAGGACTCTTGTAACGTGAAGCTCTTGAGCAGAGTTTTCTTTTTCCTTTTCCTCTAATCAACTTCAGATATAAAGTACTGTCAGTGAATGACCTTATCTACTAATTAAATTGAATTGAATGACCAGGGTAGCACTCCAGTTATCATTACGCTTCCACTTGACGGATTATATTTCAAGTTATTCTAGTTTCCTAATGGCAATCAGTTTAGTGGAACCTTGATCTTACCAATGTGTATCCCTTTGCTTAGCTCAAGTAAGTGACTACATGGAGTTCAGCAGACATTTTACTTGTTGTTTATTTGGATTTTTTTTTTGCACACAGGTAGCACTTAGAGGAGTGGGAGAAACTCTGTATCACATAAGGTAAAATGCCAATGTCCTGGCTCCCAGCAGCAGACACCAATGTTTTATATGCTAAGAGAACCAGATATTCACATAATGAAAAATGTCCTCTCCTGTTGTAAGGAATTTTTTTTAATACACCTTAAAAGTGAGTAAGTTTTCTCAGATAATATTTTTAGGGAGCAGATCTGTGCATGTAATTCAATATTTCATTTTGTGCATTATAACAAAGATACTAAAAGATTAGAATTCTTCCTAAATTTGTATATTCAAAGCAACAGGTGGTCTGCAAATAGAGTTGTACATTTGGTAAGATTTATATGAAAATTTTGCACACTTATTCATATCTCCGTGTTGGGTTGTAGAAGTTCTCCTTTGCTTTCTTCCTACTAGAGAATTTTCTCCTATTTTTTGTTGCTAAGAGACAATAGCGGCCGGATACTTAGGAGAGACAAAAGAAGTTTTCTTAAATTCAAAGTTATAATAATTTGGAGGGAAGGGGGTTATATTTTCCATTCCAAGGGAGGCTCCTGCTTTTCTTAGCAGACACCTGTCCTTCCAACCATGACACCCCAAAATACAAAAAGCTTTAATTTGATATTTACAAATATTACATCTATGTTTTGGTTAACTGTTTTCACTTTATTCTCTGAAATATTTAAGATTAGAAGTCATTTGACCTCCCTTAATTTTAGGTGTAATCACAAAACCTCCAAGACTGGAGTTTTACAAAACAGCAGCAGATATCACAAGTTCTGTAATAATAAACACAAGAATTGACAGCAATTACTTTCTTTAACCCAGTGGGAATAAGTTAAAGCCACATGTTTTTAACATAGATAAGTCACAAATAGGTAGGTGAACAGGCAGAGAAGTTGCTTGGCTCTTTGTCAGCCACCTGGCATTCTGGGAATCCTGGCTGATAAACACAGCCACCTCCATCTGTAGATGGGGACTTATAATTATTTACCCATAACATTGATAAATTTCTTTTATGATCTTCTCTTAATCCATCTGTTTCAAGTCCTCCATTCACTCTTCCAACATAAAGAGTCTATTTGTGGACTTAGATTCATGTTACATTTGAAAAAAGAATGGTCCCCAGGAAAATGTGAGCTCTAGTTCTGCACTTGCACTGGGCTTTGTCAGACATTACATAAGATCTTTGCTCATACTGGCCTCCTGCTCCTGCCTTTTTAGATCATTCTTTGTATTATGTTTCCAGTGCATGTAGACAATTTATTTTAACAGTTTTCTAAATGCCAACATGCAGGAAGGCTGACCTTCTAAGATCATAATTAGAATTATTTATATACTGTAAAAATGCAACTGATTCGGAATTACTGGAAAATTTGAGATTTTAATTTATTATTTTTTAAGAATTTGTTTGCTGGAATGGAATTAAGTATTAATTATTTTTCAACATTTGCCTTATGTTAACTTGATCATGTAATTGCTTTAACCATATGTAAAGTTCCCTTTGACAGCAATGGCTATCCTCTTTATTGCTTTGTTTCAATGGGTTGTTATTCCAAAGCCTCAAAGTTCTAATGAATTTTGCTTAAAAACTTATGTGAATAATGTCTTCAGGTTACTGAAGCTTATGTAGACTTCCATCCCGATATCTATGAAATAAACAGAGCCTCCATCCTTGTTCTGCTGGACACCATTTATACTACTAACCACTGCAGCCTGGCCTGCCTGAGAGATAAATGTGGTCATTGATGAGCAATTAGAAAACAATTTTATGGAGATCTGGGCTTTATGTAGCATGCTCTTGGGGCAGAGAAGCAGACTATTTTCTGAAGGTCAGAATGTGGCATGAGGGGATGAGCTCACACGGGACAAGGAAACACAATTGTAATGAATGTATTTTGGTAGTGTGGGGAAGAGAGGAGGCAAAAGGCTCTTTTGTGGTGATGCAAGTTTGACGACACTCGACCACAGACATTTTGACGCCTGAAAGCTGTTCACAGGCAGCTTTATTTTTATTTGCATATACATATATATATTAAAAAAAAAAAAGACTGCTGAGTCTGAGTTTCAAGGAAAGGCAATGTTTTGACGTAAGACAATATGGTGCATATACTTCTGTGCTTTTATGTGTGTTCCAATATACGCAACAAATACAGGAGAGAAACAATGAAAAACCTCCAGGCTGCTAGTTAAACAGTTTAATTCATTTTAAAGTCGAATAAGTATGGAAATACTAAGAGAAAGAACATTGTGAGCGGTCATTTCTGCTCCAGAAATTAAAACCCACTAAAATAGTATCAAAGCTTAGCTTTGCTACTCTGCACAGAAGTGGAAAGGACAAACTCAATGCCATGCTCTGTGCCGGTGCGTGAAAGTCTGAGCCCGACTAACCCACAGAAAGGCACCTCAACAGCCTAGGTGCGACAGCCACGTGGCTGCTTAGCCCTGGCTCCCGGCAGGAGGGGCGTATGGCTGCCTAAGGCGCTCTCCCTCGCGGCGTGGCGGGGAAGGCAGCACCTTGGTAGACAGGCAAGACAAACGCAGCAGCGAAGCACGGGCAGGAAGAAAGGCAAGGAGGCACGCAGATCTCCGCAGCAGGGATCGGGTTTACTCGGTAAAGGAAGATGCAGTGAACTGCCCTAAGAGGGCAGGGACTGCACAAGGGTTTAAAGGGTCCCAAAAGGGAGGAGCAACCCGCCCCCAGGCAAATGAACATACAGAAAGAAATGACTGATATAATGCAACAACGAACCGGGGACTAGTTGAGGAGGGGAAACAACTTCTGGTCCAATCACTTTCCGCTCAGAATGGAAGATTCTACGGAAGGGGTGTGGGCAGATAGTGACAGACAGAGCTGTTACCAAGGGAACAAAGGAGGGGTTTAGGAGAAAGCGTAGAAACAAAGGTGAGGATAAATGATAGACATAAAAATCGATACATTGATGGCGGGAGTTGCTTAGACACCCGGGCATTGACAGATAACTGCGAGGGGGAAAGGCAGGAAGGAAGTCCTAGGCAGAACCATTATAATAACAGAACAGGGGGAAACCGAACCTACCAACTAAATCTAACGTTAACATCAAAATATAACTTAAATATTAAACTTGTGCAAAATACAACAGTGAACAGAAAAACAGCCGCACTGCAACAATGCTCAGGACTGTAGAAGATGAGTAGTGAAATAAGATCAGCCTGCCTTAACTTCAGTTTTGGGTCAAGCCTAGCCTCACCTAGGGATCTCCAGAAACAAAGGAAAATACTGTTATTGAGACATTTAAATATCACACAACATGCATGGTGTAAGCACCCGGAATGGAGATGAAGATAAGGTGTTAAATATTTAAGTTTGGATGAAATGCCGAAGCACTCTGTATAGTCTCTCCCTTTCAAAAGGTAAGTTAGCAGTAGCATTTACAGCAATAGCAGAGGTTCTCTTTAACCATGTAAATTCCTTACCCTGCTTTCATTCTTGCCATGATCTTGGCCCTTTAAAAGTCCCATGACAATAAGATTTTAGTACAATTCTAAGTTCCTCAGAACAATTTGCTCTTTTTCAGGTTTGAATTTTTCAGTTTCTGAATTTTCTCACTTTCAATGTTATAATCTGTTTCCTTAACTGGGTTAGAAGGACTGAAACATCAGGTTTTTTTCACAACATTATCTTTCCTGCTATTTTATGTCTTCTAGCATCACCTTCTGAGGCTTTTTCGGCACCTTTTAGTACTATTACTGGGAGATGGGTTGATGTATGCATGAATCATAGTCCAGGATCTTTTGAGGATTTATTTTCTGTGATGCAAACCACTGGATTTTACTTTTTTTTCCACTTAGCTGCTGTACAAGCCTCATGCTTGAAGCTTGAACTCAGCCTTCTGAGCGACCTCGTGGCTTGTCAGACTGGCCAGTTTGGGTGTTTAAATCCAAACACCTATCCTACATCTCAGAACATTTTTAGCATTTGAGAATTCATCCATGAGTGGGCTGGACAAAACCAAAATGTTGTAGCAGCCTAATTCAGAACAAATTATTTCAATCCACTATGTTCTGTAGCAGGCAGCAATCCTTTGACTTACATGAACAAAAGAAATGGGACAACTGGGCTGGACACAAAGCTTAGAGAGTAGTGCCAGTACAGAGCCTGACTTCTCTGAAACCAGATCCTGCCCTGACCCAGATTAATTACTCAGGAGTTGCTCCCACAACCAAACTCCTGCTGTCAGTGTGTCCAGTGCTGCCTGCCAGGCCTGCCAATGAAAACAGAGCAGTTGTAAACCCTGAAAAATATCCCTATGGCTGGATGTAGTGTCCTATCAAATAATTATCATGTGATAGGGCCTGTAGTGCTTTCCAGCTTCTCTGGTTCCTCATATGAAATATTAATATGCTTTCAACATTTAGGGTTATTATTTTTGTATGCTATACTTTGGGCATATCTTTCTCTGCAGCCATCATATGCTTTATAGAGCCAAGATACCCTGTACAGGAGAACTGATCTTTATGTCTTCCAAGACAGCCTTATAATGAATGCCCTTAGTTGAATCATTATGCTAAATAATCAGCAGTGCCTTAAATACCCTAATATGGGCTGAAGTAAGCGTAATGCAGTATGAAGTACACAGCTTTTCCCAGAAGAATTGTTTCTTTTATCTCCAGCTTAGTACATAGAGCTGGGGACCTACTGGAAGCCTGGCTTGCATGTTAACTTGCCGTGAACAGCACACAGCTGCCCCATGCTGCGGTGAGGGCTGGCTCCAGGCTGCTGTGTGGGAGAACAGAGACATCCTTTGGATAAGCATAGAAACAAGGGGTTAGATTTACTTAAATGATACAGTTTTGATAGCCAGCAAGATAGATTTTTAAGCCCAGTTCCAGGCTTTTAAAAAATCTCACATTCTTTTCTTTTCCAAAATTCTCTGAAGCTTCTCAAGAGGAATGAAGCAGGTTTATTTAATTATATTTTCATGTTTGGGCTTAAGAAGTTCACTTCTGAGTTTTCTTCCTTAACAGGGCAAGAAATGCACACTAAAAATGTTACTTTCTGATAATCATCCACTTTCAAGAGCTTGAAAGGAGAGCGCAGAACAAAACAAAACACAACTCTCAGGAGACCTGTGGAACCTGCAGGCTGGCAATATTTTTTATGAATGAATGAGTGAATGAATCCAGGCTTTTCTCAGCATGGAACTTGCTCATGATAGTGATTCCTTGCACATAGGTATTTGGCTGTGCAGGTTTTAGCTCTTGCCAGTTTTTCTGGAAAGCATATTAGCTGCCTTGATTTCTGAAATTCCATGAGGATTACCCAAAGAGAGCTCTTAAAGTGGCAGTGTTTTGCTAATTAGTAAGGCCAACTGTTGTCTGGCTGAATTGTCTGCAGTAACAACGGGCTCCCTCTGCCTCCTCTCTCCTAATGCTAAAAAAGCACACTGTGACTATGCTAATATTTCTGGCTATCCTACATAAGGACATATGTGAGGTGTACTGCATTTTCTAATTGTTTTATTCTAGTCATGCTTATCCCTGTACATAAGTCTAATTCTGCTGAAAAGGACAGGTCAGCCTAGTTGGCATTGCCTCAGCAGGCATTTTGGGGATGGATAGCAAAGGACAAATGACAGCTTTAGCCATCATTAATTGTTGCTGTTTAGCTTGGTTACTGATAAGGCCACTCATGAAATGGTAGTTGAGCACCTCAAGGTCAGTGTTGCAACCTCACAGCCTTTTTACTGCATGGAGGAGACAACCCTGCTGGTGGAGAATTGAAGTACACAAAGTGTCAAGTGGTTTGCTTGGGGTTAGCATAAAAAACCTAAGGCAGAGAAGGCATTGAGCAGCTCTCAGGTGCCGGTTAAGAGCCCATCACTCCAGCTTTTCCCTCCTGGCTGGGAATATGCTAAGAGGCATGTCAGTAAAACTATCTTTTCTGAGGGTAGAAGACAAATTTCTATCTGAGAAACTGTAGCTGTGATTGAACTTCACAAGCAGAAAAAGTAGCGCCTCCTCCCAAAATAGAGAAACCAAAAAACAGGCTCTCTATGGCAAATATCTGACTGAGACATGGACTTTTTATTATGTTTTTCCTCTTCAGTAAGTGGTGAAGTCTTTGGTTTTTTTGTTTGTTTGGTTGGTTTTTTTGTAGTGGTATTAGCTACAGGTATTAGGTTCAATGTTGCTTATTAATATATTGCAGAGTAAAGATGACTGACGTAAGAATATTTTTATTGTGGCGTTAATTTAAAATCTAGCCCTCAAAAATAATCTCTCCCTCATGGAGACATCCACGACTGGACACATCTGCCTACACTGAACAGTTTTCTTGCAAGCTGGGTGAAGCCCAGGCTCTGCTATGTGGTGCTGGTACTTTATTGGCTGTTTGTAGCTTCATAATTGTACTGCAAAGGACAATTTTCTGGCAGAAGGAAGAAAGCCGCACAATGTGCTGAGATGCATGCTGCTGGGTCCCCTTCTGCATATGTACCTATGTGCAGGGGCACAGGGAAAGGGACACAGCTGCAAAAAGACAATTTTACATGAAACAGGACTGGGACCTGTAGGTACACAGTTTGTGGTAATTGGGAGTGGGGCTGTGGCCGAGCCTTGTTCCTAATGGGCTACATCTGTGAGAGGAGACAAGCAGGAGACCAGCATTGAAAGCAATGAGACATGGAGTGCTGAGGGGCACTGACCAACCATCAAAGGGAACAGAGGGCACACAGGTGCAATGCATCAACATGAGGGGAATAAAAGGTTGGGCTAAAGAGCAAGAAGGGTAGCTTGAAGGCTTCTAAAGTGGCATGATGTTACTGTGTATGGGCAGATGCTAGAAGCCTTCTGATATGGTTACTCTGTGTGGGCAAATGCTTAAAGCTTTCTGAAGTTGTACGGTGATACTCTGTATTGTGGCCATCTCAACTGTGACGTGTGCTGTGACAGGGGCTGAGACAGACAACCGAGACTTTGCGTTGCTGTATTTCACACAAGTACAGATTCCATGCACACAGTAGGTGTACCTGTAGGAGACCTGGCTGTGTTTGTGACTCTTGTACCTCTCTGGAGTCCCTCTGCTTTGTGCACGACTTACCCCACCTTCAGCATGGGGGTGATCAGTGTCCAGGTACTTTTGGCTACGAAAGGCATTGCAGGTGGCCATGGAGTATGCAGGGAGAGCATTTCCCTCTGCCACAATATTGTGCAGAGCCCTTCATGAGATGTTAATGAAAGAGGGTTGAGAACCCTTTGGTGTCTGTATCCTAGTGTTGTTGCCCCTTCTGGTGGTCCATCATTCAGTTTTACAAATCACCTTGAGATCTGGTGATGAAAATGTGCATAAAGTTTGCAGGATAGGCATTATTGAGAGTACTGTGGGATTCTTCTCTTGATGATAAAATTCTGTATATCATCCCTTTTAGGCTGATGTCCATAAATAGCAGTTGTCCTGATGCAAAGTTTATCCTAATCTTTATGGCATTGAGGGCAACGGGGCAACCAAAATTATAGCTGTGCCATTGAAACTGAGTTCTGTTGTTTACCTGGCAGTTTAAACCAGGTTGTTAGCAAAAGAGCTGCTTGTTACAGGTTTTGTGTGTAAGTTGCTTTTTTTATTTCTTAATGTTAGTTATGGACATAAAAATGAGAACCCAAAATATAGGTATTAATTTAACTGACAGTAATGACCCTGGGAGAAGCCATTTAAATGTCATTTACATATTATTTGAAGCTATAATAAGTGATCATGTCAATCCATAGCACCCCATTGTTAT
Organism: Geospiza fortis; assembly: GCF_000277835.1. Classification (NCBI taxonomy): domain Eukaryota; kingdom Metazoa; phylum Chordata; class Aves; order Passeriformes; family Thraupidae; genus Geospiza; species Geospiza fortis. The sequence goes on along the minus strand of NW_005054396.1, from coordinate 2,221,478 downwards.
TAGAGGAGTCTGCAGCAGTGTAACTCATAATGGCGTTATGCAAATCAAGTGCATTTAAAAAAAACTTTTGTACAAACACTACTGTACAGCAAGGTAGCAAAGTTTTCAACATCAGACACAGTCTGTCATTTTAAGTTTAAAATGCACAATCTGTATGTGTGACTAATATTTCTGCAAAGCTCTCTAATAAGGACCAGACTCAGCAAATACTGAATGTACAAGTCCCTCCTGATTTAAACAAATGTTTCAGTATATAGGACTTTACTAATGTTACCTTGCTGAACTCAAACCAACTGCTGCCCTAAGATGGATAGAAAATGAAAATATATTTTCTCCTCTTTCTGAAGAACTTTGTCCCTTAGAACAGCCTTTGGATGTTGAGATTGGTAAGGCTCGGATGAAAAGGCGGGTAGTGTGCGGTTTAACAAGGAAATACTGGGAGATTTGAGCATTTCTAATGGTGGCAGATGACATTTTTCTGTAAATGGTCTCTGAGTATGTAGTTCTACAGCAGTAAATACACAGCTGAGCGATTAGCTCAGCTAGCTGTATGGTTTTGGAGCAAATGACTGTGGTCCAAGGCAGGCGCTCAGCTTCCTCACTAAGACATGGAGTAATAGAGTGGTGTTGTTTAAGCTCTTTTGTAAATAGACCTGAGTACAGATACTACAGGATTACGAACACCCTTTCTCTATGCAGAGCACTCAAAAGCCACCTGGCTGGCCAAAATACAGCTTGAGGAAAATCTAGCTCAGAGCTGTATAATCAAAGTTTAAAAGGGTGGATGGGTTCTATCTCTGAGCATGTGATGACAATGAGGCCTCCCAAACATTAAGTGCAACTACTGCTACTCTTCTGGGTAAATACATCAGTGGTTAAGAAAAAAATAAGCTAAGCTGCTGTGCAAGTATCTCCCAGTAGCCATTGGAACACACGGCTTGTCTAACATGCTCAATCTGGGGAACAAGACCCTCCTTCTGGAAAATCTCAGTGTGATACTAGAGATATCTTGAAGGAAAAGTGAATTTGCTTTTCAGAAATATCCTCCTAAGGTGCAGGGTAAACATTTTCTTGCAGATATTCACATCAGTGTCTGAGCAGCAAAAGGCTGAGTTCCACCAGAGGCTGAGGAGCTATTCCAGCCATTCTCTTCCCTTTGTATTAAATGTTTTGTGGGAGCCCATAATACTCTCTTGTAGTATGTCACTTGAAAAATTACCACAGTTGTAAAATTGTCATTTATGATTTCCTTTGAGTCTGAGAAAATATGCTGTCTGTCTGTCAGGTCTGTTCCAAGTTTGTTTTTTATTAATTTTGTGATTTAGAGTTGGTTGGCAGAGATGTACTGCCCTATTTCTGCCACTGTTTCCCCTTCTTTTTTATGAGCACATGTGTATTTGACTGATGAAAAAAGTGAAGGGAATAGCCTTACTGGCCTAGACAATAAGCTGTCAGCACCATTTGAAGCCAAACTTGCCTAGATTTTTTTTTTTTGGCTGTGCAGAGTCCTAAAACATTGAAGAAAGTAAAGCTAAAATGTATCTTAACCAAGTGAGGCTGCATTCTTTCATTGCAGCCATCCCATGAGGTTTGGCCAGTCCATCCAGGATAGGTTTATAGAGGGATTCTTGAAACTGGCTGCCAAAAAAAGTGGCTTTGGAGTGTCAAGAAAGATCTGGATAAAGCTGCTGTTGCCAGCTGCACATTCTGCAGGGCACTGTATGATGAGGAGACTGCAGGGTCCAATATGGACACCTTCTGCCGTCTTGCATTGACTCTAAACATTCACTTCTCAGGCTAAATTCCTGTGCCTTGGGGAGCCTGCAGTCCTTTCAGGACGTACTGATGTAACTTCCAGTTGTGTTGATGATGGAGATCATGCATACTTTGGATTTTGTGAGTGTTTGACTTTAAAATACACCTGGCTCTGTTTTGCTCTCTAATGAAGCTTGACTGCTTTGAAACAAGCTGTAACCAACATGCACTGTGCATAAAAAGACACCTCCAAAAAATACCACCCAAAATCCAACAAAACCAATCCCAATCTCAACCCCCTTACTGGACACTGCTTTTGAATTTCTTCCTGCCCTTATTAGCTCCATTTGATTTCTGGTCCTGGTCTGCCAAAAGATTTGGATTCCCATCAAGGCAGTTTGGAAGAGCATTAATAAATAAATGCAACAGGCAACTAACCTGCTGTGAACTAATGGCAGGACACTTGAAAGTGCTGTATTTCAGATAATGGTGTTAGTTTCAGAAAGGCACACAAACTGATTTAATCAAATGTTATATTTTATGAAATTCCTGACAATTGGGAAAGAGATTGCATAGGTGAATTTAAAAGACTGGGAGTTTCTGGCTTTATTTCTGCACTGCTGATAAGCAGCAATTTTTGCAGAAGGGGGAGAAATCACCCTCTGCAATAAAACCATTTTCATAATACCATGGGAATGAGTTATTGTTTGAGGTGAAGCACAGTTTCTAATGGCTGCCTAAGCTTTCATCTCCATCTTTCATGGGCTAGTCAGACATTTTTATAGAGCTGACACAAAAAGAGAGCATTTATGTTGCTTCCATTCTCCATCTGTCAACAGTTAGGTTAAAGTGCCACTACAAGAATACTTTTCATCTGATTTGCATTCCAACGTGGTTCATCAATATACAGTATTTGAGCCATGCCAGCTTCAAGGTCCTTATCACATATTTTTTATGCACCATTAATGGTTAGCCAAAAGGAGGCAAAAGTCTGTCTCTTTAATGTGAAGAGGATGGTATTTACTTTTATTGTGAATTTTTTGGATGTACCTCCTGTACAATTTTCTTAACTGTCAAGAGTTGGTTTTCAGTAAATAGTGTGAAAAGTCAAAATACATTAGGCCTGAGAGGAAGTGGATTTTCATTTGTGTTGTATGAGATACATCCACGAACACCAATAATTGATTAATGGTTTGGGCATCAGGTAGGAGCAAAAGGTAAAGCATTGTCATAACCCCTGTTTTACTTACAATTCCTTTCAGCTAATGAATCTAGTTTTATTAGTGGCAGACCACAAAATGGTTAATTAGTGAAGAAATTTGGAGACCTTAGTGAAAAAACTTACATTCTTATTCTGTGCGTAGTGCAGTTGTAAGGTTGAACAGGGTAGACGTGTTGGTAACAAACTAAAGCAGACTATAAGATGCACAGATTTCCTATCCTTTGGAAATGCTTGCTTTGCTAGCATCCAGAAAAAGGTAGCTATGACAAGATCGAACTACAAGGCCAACAATTGTTACCTATATTTTTGGCATATGTTTTCTGGGTTTATATGTAGGATTATTCTTTTGAATTCTGTTGGTTGGCTTTTTTTTTTGTTAATCTACTTTTTTGTTTTATTTGGGTTTTTTTTGCCCTGGTTGGTCTTCACCTTTCCTGTAGAATAGCACCCCGACCCAGGTACCCCCAAATACATCTTTCACTGATGGTGAGAAAAGAAAAGCTGTTATACAAGTCAATATGTTCCAAAAATAACCTCTCTGTGCTGAGAAAGAGGTGGCTGGGGGATGACAAACTTATTTTAAATTAGAGGAAAAAAGAAAGGAAAAGAAAACCCAAAGAAAGGGAAAAAAAAGTTAAGATGCTGAAAAGGGGGAAAACAATCTGTTTTTAACAGGTTTTTCTTCCAAGTACCTCTGTCCCTTGGGTATGCAATATTCACTTAGACTAAATTTCTTCCAGCTTTCTCTCAGATTTTGAGAGCTTCATTTTTCTCCAGCTAATATAGTGCAGCTCATTTACTACATTTTATGGGTGACTGGCTTCCAGAGGAATGTAGGTGTGAAAGACCACAAAACCATGAATCTGAGTTATATGGAGTGCTCACTACAGGGGAGAAGGAGTGTTTAGTCGCTTTCTTGTCATAGTCAGAGGAGGCTTTCACACTGTGGGAGGGATTGTAAAGATCCAGTGGAGATATTACTTGATTTTGTTTCGGGTTGTTCTCAGTTCATTGCCTGAGATTTCTTGCTTCTGGAAGCTTTGCATTACGTTTCAATGCTGTTGGCCACTGGAGTCGGTGTTATCACACTCTCACTCCATGTCTGGCTTGATGTCTGCGAATAACTTTTTAGCTGTGCTCTTGTGGTCCATGTGTGTGCAGATGGAAAGTACTGTGTCTTGGCTTCACATAAACAAAAGGCTTTTTTTTTTTGTCTCAAAAGAGTGCATTGTTGTGCACTTCTTGCTGTCAGGGTCTCTGTATTTGTATAATTAGGACTGTCCAGCTGGTGTATGTGATTCTATTTCCGAATTCTTACACAGCTGATATATATGCCAGAATTTTAACAAAATTAAGAGATCAAATTCAAAATTCCTTAGGCTCTTTTTTATGTCCAGTGTTTAAACTGCCTTTGTCATGTGATAGAGTGATGCAAAGGATCAAAATATCTTAAAAGTGCATTTATTTGGGGGTTTAAGATGCTTAAGTCATACATATATCAATAGGTCTGATCTTACAGCTTTTTCATGCAGCTTGGGAGTCTTCTCTTCCCTCATTCAATCTTTCATTGCTCCTACTAGGCAGTGACCAGAGAGCTATTAGAAACAGGAACAAAAAAAGGAATTTTATGCTGGTTTTATTCATATCTACAGCTTTCTGTCTCTTAGTTGTGATTCTTCGGTCCTCTTCTCATATTGTTGTCCACCCTCTGTTACCTCCCACAATGATGATTAATGGAATACTTGACATCTTTTTTTGAACTCTTGGTTTTTCCTCTTAGTTTCTGATTATTTTAATTCTGCCAGACCCTTTTTCATATCCTTTCCTCGTCTGCCTCTAATTTACAGTATATCATTTCTCCTACTCCAATCCCTCATTTCCATTCCTGTAACGTTCCATGTCCTTTCTTGGAGCCTGGGCTAAGCACACAGACCAGTTAAAATGAAAATATACTTTCCTGATTTCAGTAGCCTAATTATTTTATTTTAAATGAAGCCGAGACATCAATCAGATTGTTCTCTAAATCCCAGTCACACCAGCAGCTAAATGAAAATATCAGTTATTCTCTGCCATCCCCAACCTGCTTGCCTTTAAATGGTATTATCACAGCAAATATTAGGAGTGTAGACATGTCCATAGTCTTTTGTTGAAAAGCTCTTGCAAACAAGGCAAGGGAGATGCATCTGAAATCCTAATATCTTGTGAAATAATATTAACAATGGGTCTGGCACATGTGAGCGTTTAGACAGGAGCTTGTCAGATCCCGGGAGGTTCAAAGTGAGAAATATTTGAAAGACAAAGAGCAAATCATAGAAATGGGAAGTTAAGATAAATAAATTTTTTCAGGCTAAGTGGTGAAGGCTCCTGGGGCTGGCTCTTAGTTCTGACACCAGGTCACTTCTCAGCTCCAGCCTGAGATTTCTGAAGAGCTGCACAGGGGTTGAGCATGAGCAGTAATCAGATCCTGGCCTCCCTGACAGCCTCAGCTTTTGTCAGCCATGAGTGGCCAGAGTTAATAGGGACTTTAATTAGAGCTATGGATGCTCAGCTCTGCTGAAAGCCAGATCCAACTCAATAAATGTGTGACTACATTGGAAATATTTGCCTTTCAGACCCACTTATAAGATTCCTCCCCTTCTATCTTCTTTCTTGTTAACCATAAGAGATACTGCAGAAACTGTAAGTTATATAGCTGAAAAAGCTGTGTTAAGGAGGTGGACAGTCATCATATAATCTGCTTAGAAACTTCTCTGAGCTTTTGAAGGTCCTGTGTTTTTACTCACTGAGGAAGCATATAGTGGATGTTGAAACCTCTTTTGATTTCAGGCTTCTCATTGAAGGCAAATCTGTGGGTCCTGCTGACTAGTGGGGAGGGATGTTCTTCCAAAGGCTGATTTGTTGACTTTTAGGGGCATTTAGTGGAACAGATTTTTCTGATAATTTTTACGGCTTCCAAACCCTCTTTGTATCTTTTTCTGGTCACTCTGCAGTTTGCAGTAGATTACTTCTACTCTGATCTGTTTTCTCTGTAACTGGGAGAACAGAGGAAAGCTGTGTGAAGAATTTCAGCACATCAGTACTGCCCT
>NW_005054396.1:2192277-2215405 GCF_000277835.1 Geospiza fortis | reverse complement strand
GGGAAAGACATATTAAATAGGCAAAATGACAGGGGAGGATGCTGCAGAGGATGAATTAATTTGTGGTCAATCAGTTACTGACCACAGTTACTCAGAGTTAGGAATATAATTCTTCCTCCAGATCTACTACAGGGTGCTTTTCTTCCCCGCCTTTTCTTCCCCGCCCCCCCCTTCCCTCCCCGCCCAGTGGACTGTGCTTTCTCTTCTTATGACTACATACCTTATTGACAGTGTGTACTAGAGGCTAGTCTTACATTAGGAATCAATTCAATTTTTTTTCCCTGAGCAACGTGCTCTATTTTAGCTTATCATGAGGCAAAAAATCTGGAGTTTTATTACTTCTATTTCCCTTTTAATATATTGCTATTTCTATTTTTATTTTTTCCTCTTTTTTTTTTATTCCACTAAACTCCAAGCGGATGAAGGTGCATGAGAGATGACTTTAAGAGCTTTATCAAACTTCTGTGTAATAATAATGAGATTTGCAATGGGCTTCTAAAGGACACAGATCAGAACCACTTACCATAATGACACTACCAAGTAATGAAGATTCAAGTGGTTCTTATTAGATATGAAGTTCTTTCAGAGAATCCACATGTGCCTAATATCCCATTGCTAGAGGAGAGGTAGGCATTGATGCTGTGAAGTGTTTATTTCTCTTTTTTGTTTCAAATCCAGGCAAATCTGTTTGAATTTGTGGGACTCCACATGTGCATGGTGTGACTCTCCCTCCTCTTAAAGCTTTAAATAAAGGTTCGAGTAAATTTCCATTAAAATAAATAGTAACCACATTTAATGACCAGTTTGTTTGAGTGTTAACAGCCTGTAAGCTAACAAACTCATCATTAACTGGTGATAACTTCTCTTGACTTGTTTAAATAATCCCTTAACATCAGCCCTGTTTGTATTAAGATACCCATATAAAATTTCTGTGTGATTATTCCTTTTAATATTTTTTTTGAGAATATTATACCTTTTTGGTCTGTTATCTTTGATTGTTCCACTTTCCACTACTAGAATTTTCTCCTTATTCATTAAGATAGCAGTTTATTTTCTTCTGTATTTTTTTCCAGATTTATCTTAAAATCTCTGCATGTTCAATGACTTAGATGACAAACCCCTAGGGACAAATTCAACTATGGAACACAAAACTAACAAATCAATGGAACTGTGGGCTACATCCTGATTATGTGCAGAATTCAAATGAGGTTGGGGAATCCATTTCTGTGCTGTGAGAGGAAGCAGAAATCATGTCCCCAGTGTTGCAAAGATACCAATGCCTTTCTACAAGTCCAACAGAATGATTTATGCATAGACTTGCATCACATTTGCAGATCTAGAATGTGCTGGAGGCCTAATTTGGCTCTAGCATTTGTTTTATGCCACAAACTGTCTTGGCTCCATCCTGTGGAAGAAGGATGAGAGTTAGTTCAGTTCAAATAAAATATTAAATTCTGGTCAACACTTAGATTAAAGTTAAAAGCCACTTCATGTGATATATTGTGGAGAAGGAGGAAAGAATATTTCAAAAGAATTTTCTGTGTTCATTTTCTGTGAATGATTGCAGACTAAACTGGTAAGGAGTGGTGGGCAGCAATTCAGGAAATTGTCTATGTGTGTCCTTACCTCAGAGCAGGGTTGCCAAAAACTCTGTGACATCTGGCATATCTACCTGACCTCTTCTTGAAAGATCTCCAGGAGCAGCTGCCCTGCAGCTTCTGGGGTTTTCTGCCCCTGCACTTTGCTATAATTATTACTGTCAATACCAGCCTGGAATTTTCTTCCTGCAGTATAAGGTTGTTTCCTGCCTCCAAAGATACAATCAAAAATTATTCCTTCTTCTTTACAGTAACATGTCATGGACTTAAAATGTTTTCCCATCTCCATTGAGTTTAATGCACTTTAGACTAAATAATCCCAAAATGTGTGCCCATCTCTCCAGCTGAATGACAACTTCCTTTAGATTCAGGGTTCAAAACTAGACCCAGTATTCAGCTAAGATCTAGCTATAGGTATAAGATCTCTATGGACATGGAAAGATGGTTTCAGGTATCTTAAAATATATATTCCTGTGTACTTAATCCCAATATAAAGTATTCCTTTTTTTCCTGGGGGCATTAGCATGTCCTCTAGTGCCTCTCTGAAGATGTACTATCCAACAGTTGGCCACCACTCTTTATTATTGCGGGTAGTTATTCTTCCTACTTAACTTACATCCGTCCTATTGAATTTCCTTTTTTTTTTTTGTCTTGTCAGTATATCATGTCAAGTTACTATAAGGGGACCCATAGTCATGAAATTCTCATTGCAGCTTGGCAGATGCAAAAAATCTGGGTTATTCATGTATGCCTGCATAATGTGTGTGCTTCCTATAACAGTCTTTTAAGCAGTTCAGTGTCATTCATTGCAGATTTTACATCTTAGTTACTGTCTTTCTCAATAGCTAATAAAACAGACTGTAAAGCTTCACACTCTGTAGGCCGAAATAGAGGGTACTTCTGTTGTTCTGTTTTCTTAAGAAATAGGATTTGCAATTGAGCGGTCCTGTCTGCATCCAAGTCCCTCACAAATAACTTTTGAACATATTACTGCACTAACTTGACACAGGGGCAAAGCCTTACTGGGATTGGGGCTTCCAGGATTTTGGTGAAAGCTTGAGTGGATGGAGGGAAGGGAAACCCTCTTGGCCAAGGTAAAAGCAGCAGCCACATGGCATGCAGTGTTCTCCCTGCCTGGCAGGATTCCTCCAAGGAGCCACGGATGTTACTGGGGAGTTGAAATGGGGGCTATTTTGGCAGTGAGGGACCTGGGGTGCAGGACTGTCATCCACAGGAGACAAAGCAGCAGTGATGCTGAAGAGGCCATTTGTTTTGTCAGAGGTTGATTTTGCAAAACAAAAATCAAAGCCAGGGTTGTTTCTAACACTGGTTTTTGTTCAAGCATTGAACAGATGTTTCAAGGCATTGGCGAGAGAGTTTTGTGCCATCTTTACAAAGCAGATGTAGGCACTCATGTACCCACTCTAATAGACAGCTAGAAACATCTAATCAAAAAATGACCACCTCTGAACTGTGGTGGGTTTTTTTTTCAATAGTAAAAACTTCAGTTCTGTCAGGTCTTTATACTTTATCAGACCACAAAGAATAAAGTGATCAACTCTTGTGTGACATATCTTGTCAATTCTAAAACACGAGCCAATGTTAATATGAGCACGTTTGAGGAACATTATCTCTGTATGCTTTAAAACATTCGCATCCAGCAGTTGAAACAGATGTTATTCAAGTCTCTACATCTGAGGATGTTATCTGATTTTTCCATTTGTGTTCTGTTACTTGCAATTGGAAGTGCACTGGAAAATTTTAAGCACTTCGATGATTTAGTGCTATGCTTTAGTATTGTTGGTTAAGCTATGTACCATTTAAAGGTCTTCTTCAGCAACAGGCTTCCACTGTAAATAACCTTGTCCAGTCTGATGGAGATGTCTAGTGGAATTAAACACACTTTAAACAAAGGGCTGCATATGCTTCTTTACCAAGAGGCAACAGGTTTGCAAATCCTCAGCTTCATCTTTAGATGGAGATGATACATTTCAGCCACTGGATGACTGCAGGCCCTTTGAGTGCCCTAAAAAATCTCTTGTAAACATCTGCAAGGTCACCATGACTCTCTGAAATAGAGAGGTTGGAGTTTTGGCTTTAAGCTTTCTGTGGATGTCTTGGATTGGGACAATTTAAAGGACAACATTCTGGAATGAGTCATCTCCTCTAAGGGTTCCACCAATAAGAAACAAATGCTAATAGATGAAAGTGAAAAAAACCAACGGTTTATTAAGAACAAGAATGCCCACAGGCAGGGGAAAAGAAAAAATAAATAACTGCTGGATATTGAACTAGTCCTCACCAACCCACTGAGACAAAAGACAGACCTGAAATACCTGTTCTGATAGCGGCCTGTAGGGACGGCTTTCGGCTTTGCAAGATGAGGTGACAAGGTGGTGTCAGATCCATCTGGGAAGGCAGGAGCCTCATGGAGCAGTTCCAGTAGCAGATGAAGAGCTTCCCCATGGCAAGGCACAGCTTTTCTGAGCCCAGGGAAAAGACCCAAAAACCCAGAAAAGAAAGCCAAAAAGGAAAGAAAAAAGTCCTTGCCTGAGCAAAGGCCAAGCAGCCACTGACACAAATACTGCGCTGCAAAAAGCTGTAAAAAAATCTGGGTGTGGTGCTTTTTAAAATGCCTGTGCAAAGCAACCCCACCCCCCAAGGTTCCTGGCTGCAGGACCTTAAAGATCCAAACCCAATTTTTAGGGCACTGCTGAATATGTGATACAATATTATGAGTCACCCCAAGAAAGGCGACTTTCTATAAAGGAACAATTTCCAAACTGCTGCCTCTTCCAGGACAGTTAGAAATGTGAGTTCCTGGGATAGATCAAAGGTCTGATTCCCATTTATCTAAAAGATCTTGCATACAGATGCCATGTGCGATTCTTGTGCACTCAGCCAGGTCAACTGGAGTTTTCAATTAAATTAAGCTTTTAATCACCCTGTATCCCACAACAATGTACAATGAGATGGCTTTGAAAAATCATCTGTGTTAAAAATGCTGAGAAAAACTTGAGGTTTTTTTTCACTTTGCTCCTGTGAAAATGGAAGAACTATGTCATTTTATAGATGTCTGTCTTCTCATTTGGTTTGGGCAGTTTGAGATTTAAAAGATGTTACAAGGATATATAGTTTGAAGCAGAAAGACCTCCCACTTCAGCAATCTATTAGATGATATTGCCTTAAAAACATAAGCAATCTCACTGGAATAGGCTTGTGTCTAGGTGCCTGCTTCTATGCCTTGCTGAATTGAGACCCCGGGACCAGTTTTTGAAACATACATAGGCACCAAAGCAAATCAGGTACAGAGTAGACAAACATGGACGTCTAGGTCATGGTATTCCATTGCTTTCTCTGCTGTCTTGCTCCAAGCAGAAAGTTACAGGTATTGCTCAAATATTCAGGGAAAATATGGCTCTATCCCTGCACTGGAAGAGGAGGTGCAGTCCCTAGTTAAAACCACTAGAGACTTATCCTCTCTTTTGTTTAGCGTGGTTTTGTTTTCCTTCGTTGCCAGCTTATTAGTGAATGATTTCTTCATAACAAACTAGGATGAAATTGACTTCTCTCATTTTCCTCAGCCAGCAGGGATGGGAAAAGCGAATTCATAGCCCTTGTGCAACTTAGGTGATGAAGAAAATGGCAAAGAAGTTGCTTGTGGTGTAGCTGGCTGGTAGTAGTGGGATAACCATAAGTGACAACTTTCTGCAGAGGTTCTGTATAAGCACTGACTTGCATTGAGCAGATGTTCTGGCTATTCTGGTCACTCTTCACTTTTATCTGCAAGGTGGGTGCATCAATCACCGTAATTTATAATGGGACAGGGAGCCAACAACTGAAGGAGAAAAATCAACCCAATGCTAGGAACAATCTTTCTTGATGAATTCTCTCCCTTAAATTGAAACAATTTGCTGGGTAACCCAGCTGGGGTTCATATGCTTTTGATTACTGTGGGCTATTTAGCTTTACAAAATGACATGCTGCTTAATGGTCTTTTAATGGCTATAGGTTTCTCTCCTTTTTTAAAAATGAGCTTCACCAGTTTGTTACTAATGCCCTGTAGAAATCTGGCAAAATGCCAGATGTTTTGTTACAAATGTTCTGATTTTTGTGTGGCATAAGTGGAACCTACGCAGCCAGTGGGGATGTCTGTGTTACTAATCATACTGTAATGCCATTAAAGAAAAGGGAAAAAAAAAAAGAACTAATTGAGTATTTTGCAGTCCCAATAATGGTATATGCAAAGATGGTATCATTAACACTTTGCAGATGAAGTCTTACAAGAAGTCCAGTCTGTTGTTCAAGCTCTGAAAAATGGAGCTTCTTAAAGCTCATGTGTTCCACTTGGCTACTGCCAGGTTAAAATGTCGAGTAAAGGTTACACCACTGTCAAGGCACACATAAGATTATGTCCTTTTTGATAAGGAACTTTCCAAACATTTTGCTAAATATAATGGCCTATGTTTTCAGCAATGACTATACCTCAGCTTTCAAATGGTCCTCAACACTTTGTGTGTTCTTAAGTTAAAGGAGATTCCTGTTCTGCAGTCATTACTTGAAGCATGAGCTGATAGTAACAGTGGGTCTTGATGGGAAGCCTGGGTGTTGCTTTTGATTTATATAATCTTACAGTGAAAGAAGATTTAATGGTTAAATGGCTGTTACTATTTTAATTTGGTGGTAACACAAATCTCTTCGTGTTATGTATTTCCTAATATAGCTGATAATTCTTGATGAATACATAGTTCTACATAAACTTTCTGTTGAGTCAGAACTGTCAAAATGTTTTGGGCATAAGGTCGCTTTTCAGGCACCAGTTTTAAGTGGGCTTAGGTGGAGGCTTTGTAGTGTGTTTGTCGATGGCATGGGGATAGGCCAAGCATGTGCCAAGCTTTGCCAAATTCTCTGTGGAGTCCCATATGTGCCTGATGTTCAAGAGGAGCCTCGTTGGTGCAGCTCACTGTGCCAGAGAGAGATGTGCCATGAAGCACCATGGTAGTTTCTGAAAGCTAGTCAGCTGTGCTGTAATGTTGCCTTGATGAAGGCATCAAGAATCATCTAAAGCTTTGACTCCTCCTCCCAGTTCTGAGGGGCTATGCTGCTCTTCTGCTTCCAGTTAAGTAGCCGGGAAATACCGGGCTGTCCCTTGTCACCATAAATTGACAATGCTCGTGCAGTATTGTTGCAATTATACAAATTTACACTGAGTGAGTATCTGGGCTCTGTTTTTTTTCTGTGGCTATTGAGCTGAAGTAGAAACAATGGGAAGAGTAGTGCTGTTTCAGGTCAGAAAAAATCTACAGGACTTATGCTTAAAGAAAAAAAAGATTACTGTGTTGTCCTGAATGTGGCTGTTTATGTTTTGCCGAGAATAAGAAACTGCATTTTTCTTAATTAAGAAGTGAATGCTCTTATTCAGGAAATGGATGAGAATTTGGTAAACTGACATCCCAGGACAAATACAAAGGAAGAGTAACAAACATTCAAGATGTTCTTTGGAAATGAGTAGAAAGTTGTAAAAGGATGGGCTTTGAGACTTATATTTTGAGCACAGATAATATTGAAAGGTCAGATTATTGACTTTTATGGCAGACAAAACTCAGCTGACCTCAGCTGTGCTCCTGTTTGAGCCTGTTTTTCTTCTGGGCCTTACACTGCACTCAGGTCATGTGTGAAGAGACTGGGCTTGCTTGTGCAGCTAGAGCCTAGGCAGGATTTTCCAACTGTGATTAACAAGAACAGCATCATGGTCTTCTTTTGGGTCTGTCCTCAGGGCTCTGGTCTAGGATGCTTTTGGATGATTTAAGCATGGCTTAAATATTTATAGTTAGTTTCTTTGTTTGCAAATTCAAGCAGTGTATGAAATTTTCAGCAAGGTGTGCTCAACTCCTGGTTAGTGGGAGCAATGGGCAGGAAAGAGCTGAAATAACCTACATCAAGAAAAACTGCCCAGTGCAATATACATCTGCAGCTTTGACTATCAGCACTTACTTAAGGCAACAATGTAACTGTGAGTTACATTGAGTATCATCAAGGCAAAATGCAGAGGGTCCTGTATGATTGGCCTGGGCTGGTAAATTTGCATAGCCTGGCGGTAAGTGAGCACAAAGAGTACTTCCAGACTGATTTCAGCTCCTGAAGAACAACCTACAGCATCTCTACTCTCATGGCCCCTCCCTGGAGACTTCATCTGTGGACAACCAAAAGCGGACTGTACTTTTGTTTATTCTTTATGAAGTTACAGTTTATTTTCAGATGACATTGCAAAGAACAAAGACAAAAATGTCATCAGAAAGTTGATAAAATACCAGTTGAGTCTGCTAGTTTATTGAATGTAGTTGATGCAAATATTTTGTTCCCTATTTCCTTTTGGTCTGAGGTGTCAGAACTCCCTAGTCAAACAAAGACAAATACTAACATTCTTAGGAATATCATAAACTCAGATTAAAAAGTCTACAAATTCTGATCTGAATTCTCAAATTACATTAGTTTGTGTCCCTTTTATAATCATTCAGATGATTGTTCCTACCAGGAGATTAATTTGGCCAAATAGTCCCAGAATGAGTAAATCTAAAGGAATATCAAAAGTTGTTCAAAGGGAGAAAACTTCAGATCTTTAATCTCAGTATTTGCATCCAGTCAAAAGTGGCCAAACTTCCAATGTCAAACACTTACAGAGATGTACTGCTAATCAGCTGCAGTCAGAGATCTTGATGGAACTGTTTGAATTACCAGGATATAAATAATCGTATTCCTGGTGTTTGAATAACCAGGATATAAATAATTGCAATGTTGAGTGATGCCTCAATGTGAAATCCATCTGTGGACAGATAAAACGAGGTGTAATTAATGGAGTGAAATTGTTAACTACAATTCTTAATTGTTAATTAAGGACAGATAGCAGCTCTAAGATTATAGGTCTAGAAGCTTGATCTTTGTAAATTTAGCAGCAGTGCGTTAAACCTTTTCTACCAACTGTATCTGTGGCACTGAATGGCCCCATTGCTTTCAAAGGGATAAAACTTAATGTCACGTCAGTGACCCCAGGATGGAAGCATGTGCAAATGGGTGTTCTTTTTCCTCCTTTTTTTCCCTTCTAGAATATTCTTTAAGGTTTTACATAATTTACATAGAACTAATTTGTTCCACATTTTAATAATTTCCTGTGTAAGGAGAAAGACCATGGGGCTCTCCTGTTGTACTGTGAATGTATCTGCAAATATTATCTCCATTGTATACACTGCCTGAGCTGGATCTGACCTGTTCAGGCTGGGATTTCTCAAAAGAACTCATTTCTTAGTTCAAGGAGTCTATCAACTTGACAGTATTTGTTCAATTGATAACCACCATAATATGCTGAGACAATCCTAACATAGGAGGAGTCAGTCAAGTGTCTTGGATCCTTGTACAAATATGTATTTCTCAAGCAGATAGGGAAATCTTGTAATTAAACTTGCCTGCATTTTATTTACTAATGAACACTTTCCTTTAGCTGACCTGGTGTTCACCAGAAGTAGTAGGAATCTTCCTGTTAAATAGCAGCAAATTTTGGGTCCAACCCTTATTGAAAGTATCTCAGCTCTCCTGAGCAATCTACCCAATCTTAGTGTCATGGCATTTCTGAATAATCATTCCCATGTTATTCATAGCTCTGCATCTTCAGTTAATTAGCCCCACCACCATCATGGCAGGGTCTAAATATGTCCTTCTCCCCTTATTACGATGTCTGTGCCAGCTGCAAGACACACAGACACGTGGCTTCCTTGACAGGGCAGTTTTGGGTAGGAGACCCCCTTCATGAGCCACTTTGGCCTCTTGCATGAGAGGATGTAGCAGTGGTCAGAGACACAGCATTATTTAAAATCTTGCACAGAATATGGCCATTTTCCTTATTCTTCAAGAATTTGTTATATTCCTCTCCTTTTGAAATGGTTGTAATATTCTTAAAAGTTGACAAATTTATCACATTTAACAGAAGAATCTCCCATTAGTCACAGATCAGCATAATTTTATGGGCTGTGAACAGAAACACTTTGTGAGAGCCTGCTAGTGTTTTGCCATGTCTCAGCTCTTATTTGAACAAGAACTGCTTAGTTTTCATGCTATAGGTGTCTTGGCTGCTCCTCAGATGTGGATCCAAGCTCCTGAATGGTGGCTTGGATGGTACTGGCTGGTAGTGTGGCCTCAGACAGGCGCCTACCCAGGATACTAGTGCTTTATCTGGGAGGTGTTTTATGGACTGGCTTCAGCTGGTGATCCTGCTGATGCCTGTGGTAGAATTAGGTGACAAACCGGCCAGAAGTCTGGCCAAGAGAACTGATGTTTTGTATTAGGCATACTTTTTGAAGATTTGCTGAAAAAAATGGAACACAAAGCTTTCAGTGAAAACAGTGACTTTTTGAAGATCGTTTTTACTTGCTGGGATTTTTTCCCCCTCCCTTTAAAGCCCTGCACACATCTTTATCTGTCAGGAAAAGAAATAATTTGTCACTAAATTGTTGCTGTGACTAATACACTGTGACTAAACATTGTGAGACCTTCAGCTCAGGAAAGTGGTCTAAAAGCCCTAAACTGGGTGATCCTCTTTAACAGACAAAAAAGAGGGGCAGCAAAGATCCTTCCTATTTGTCTGACCATAAGCAGTGTGGGTACCAGTCTGAAGATTTCCAATGCTTTCTTAAATACTCTCCATATGGAAAGGTGCAGGGATGTAAAGCTGTATTTTGTCACCAATGCTCTAGAATGTCAGCCTTCTGCTGACAGAAGGCTTCCTATTCCTATTGAGTCCTTTATCAAATATAGAAGGAGATTAATTTCAAGTGGCTTTGAGTTTTGCGGTTAGCACTGCAGTGTCTAAACTGGTATCATTCTCCCATAGGAACTAAACTGTAAAGTATAATTCATTGTATTTTTCAGTAAACAAAATGCAAACTTGATTCTAGAAATTATTGTTGTGGTGTTTATTTTTGACCAAATAAAAACACAACTGTTATATCTTCCTGCAAATTGTATTTATAGAAAATGGATGAACACAAGCCTGAAGCCAGAGCTAGGAGGGCATCCACCAAAGCACCATTCTTTCCTGTGCCCACTTAGGATTTTAGCCCATGACATCATCAGGTTGGGATATATGTGGGGCAGGCACACACATCCTGATTCCAGTTTGGACATGAGAAGCTCATGTTATGTCTTCCCTGCAGTGGCTCCATTCTCATTCAGTTAAAAGTGAACTCTCAGAGTTCTCAAATGAGAATCACTTGATACTAAATTCTGCCACAGGCACATGAGGGGGAGAAAAGGTGTATTAGGCAGTAAATCAATGCAGCTGGGCTCTGAACTGGGAAATGCAATGTTTTCTCTGGGGTTGAAATGAAAATTGACTCTCTTGGATGCTGATGAGCTGAACCTTCAAAGCGTCAAATCTCTGAGCTGTGTTTGTATCATTAGCAGCATTATTCCTTTGACTTTGAAAGAGAGATTTATTTCAATGCTTCACTCCAGCAGTATTTTCTAAATCTTGCCTCACTAGGCAGCTCTATAAAGATAGGACACCAGCAATGTTGCTGCTTGCTTGTTGCAACTCCCATGCAGGCCAGCAAAGGATAAACAAAAGTCTTTTGTATAATATTAATAAGCTTTTGGCACTTTTCAGCGTGGCCTGTTGTCATCAGAGTAAATCGTGTATCAAAAGCCCTTATATGTGAAAGTTTGTTTTCATATCTGGCCAGCTTTTCTATTCAAACCCTTTTATCATCTTGTAATAAAAACATTTGTTTATTTTTTCAATAGCACTTCAGTCATAATGCAGGAACTGCTTCCATGAATAGAACAGCACTTTTCTAAGGAGCTTTCTTTGAAATAATTTCAACTGATCCCTTCTAGCTGCCATTGGACTTTGAATCCTGTTTACATTAAAACAATAGTAGCAGCTTTATAAATAAACAGGAGCACACATGCCTCAAAGCCATCTTGTAATTGAAAAGTTAAAGTTTTCTCCTTCTCAAACTCTTTTATCTAATTCAGTTTGCATTTGAGCTAAATTTAAAGTTCTGTCTTTATGCTTAATGCACAGATCATATTCTATTGATGTGTCTTACAGTGAGTGTTTTTAATTTAAACAGGTTCTGCTATGTCACTATTTCAGTACCAACGGATATTTGCTAAAACAAACACTTTTCCTTGTCTCAAGATACAGGGATAACATCCTGCCAGTACCTGTGAGTAAATAAAACCCTGAGACCTAACAACCTTTTATGTGCTCTTGAGCTACTGCTACTTTTCTGTTTGCTTTCTAGCTTTTCCTGTGGCTGGCTGCAAATGCAAGAGGATGGAATTAAGGAGATGATGGAGAGGTTAAATGAGTTGCCTAAGAAATACTTGTTAGGGGTCTTTTAAATCTCTCCTATCTCAGGTTCAACGTTGCTTCTGGGCACTGTAGGAAAAATTATTTTGCTTAATTTTGAACCCATTTACATTATGATTTCTGGCAGCTTCCTTGTAATTTCATGCTCAAAAAGGATGCAAAAGCACCTAAGTGACTCTAGAGTTGAAAAAGGCCTGGGTAAAACAGAAATCAAAGCTTCAATCAAAGCTGAATCAAAAATTCAGCTAGCACAAAGTCCACTCAGACTCTGAATGGATACTGAGATAACTGGACAGGTAAGAAGCTGCATCTCTGCCCACAGGATGGGCCCATAGATGTGATAAATGACTTGTACCAACTTAGGCACCCAGGTCTTAGGACCAGTCCCACACTGTCATGTGTCTGTGGCATGGTGTCAGCAGAGATTTGTTCAGACAGAGAAATCTGCTTGTTGGATCAGTTGTCAATTTTTTGGCCAGGGGCTTACCAGCATCTTTGTCTCTGTGTGAAATGCTGTGTTTTCCATTTCTGGAAAAATATGTCCATAATTTGTAGGAAATTTCTGTAATCAAAGGAAATGTAATCCTTTAAGTTGCATTTCTTATTATCAAGCTCTGACCTCAGAAACTTGATAAAATACTTTTTGCCTGGGCTATTTATATTTTTCCCCCTGCAAGTGAAACAATGGCATCTCTAGCTGACCTGACCTCCTTCCTGGCATGTCCAAAGGAGCAGAGGGCTAGGAAAATGGCTCAGTAGTTGGTTCAAACACCCCATGCTTCTCTCGTTAAGAGAGGGCTTTGGAAGCATTTCCACAGCTCTAATTTGATCTCTGGGAAACTGAAAGGTTAATTGCACAATGTACAGGGGCAAAATAGATTTCCAAGAACATCTGGCACTATATTATTAAGTCTGAAATGAGATTAAAGTCATTCTTCTGGGACATGAGCCCTTGCCAACCACGATGGGGAAGGTGTACAAACTTTATCTGAGTTTAATGAAGACAGGGTGTGTATATTTATACACACATAAATGCACACATATGTGTTGTTTTTTGGTTTTTGTTTGGGTTTTTGTTTGTTTGTTTGTTTTTGTTTTTATTTTGTTTTGTTTTTGCTTATGGCCTGTGGTATCTGTGTTTGGTTTTACAGGATTTTCCCCTCACTAAATTTCCATGAATGTCAATTAGGGGACATTTCGCTGCCTGCAAAAAATTTCTGTTGGAAGATATGTGGTCTTTTCCCCTTCTTCTTAAAAATGAAAAATTGTCAGGCATCTTTCCTCTCTTGTCTGCCACCATCCCTCTGTGCTACCTAGCAATAACCTGATACTGCAGAAAGCAAGCATGGGGAACAAATATCAGGGGACATGGTAATATCTTTTCAAAGCCATCTATGTTAAAGGTCAAGGCAAACATTTGCCATCTCTTAAACACCAAGTTTATCCTGAAGGTATCTGGGTGTGTAATTAGGGACAGAAGAAACACTTGCTTGAAAAATATGAGCTGTGCTTGTGTCCAAGGCAGGTAGGGAAAAGACATGTCAGAGGGTGCATGTGTGGGAGTGAATGGTGAGGAGGTGACTTATTTCTTCTTAGGGCATTTTTCTTTGCCAAGGTCAGCTGTGATCTGTGCTCTTTTCCCCAGCTTTTCTAAGGATGAAGGAGGAATCTACCAGTGGAAGAAATGGTAATGAATAATTATGGCAAGATCATCTCTTGTACTGGAGAAGTCCTAGTGGAGAGACCCTCTCTGAGCCATCTGTTTGCCTGAGTGGATGGCTCAGTATTACTGGCTTTTCTGCCTGATATGTGACACTCAGCTATCTTTAATATGTCACAAGTTCTGACAGATTTGGCAGGTCTTTAGCTTGAAGATCAGCTGTGTATCTGGATGGCTGAGTAGACTGTAGAGGGCAGTCTGAGACTGCCGGTGATGGGCTGCTGCAGCTGCTGGTGGTGTGCAGGGTCCAGTATCTGCTATCTGTGGGGATAGAGTTCTAGTAGGGGGGGGAGTGCAAGAAATAAATGAGGAAGCTGATCTCCTGGATCTACAGTAAATATCTATTTGGCAGCACATAAAGAAATGCTTTATAGGACTTATTTCTCTTTAACCCCTCTTTTCCCCCATCTTGCTCTGTTTGAAAAGAGCTAATGCTACTACTGTGTGAGCAGCTGTTTTTACCCTGCAGTCACTCTTTGAGCAAAAGAAGCAAGTTGTGCAAATCCTCCTTCTGACAGTTGAAATTACTTTTAGTCTGCTCATAATAGGTTTGACTTCACCACACTGTGAATGAACATGACAGTGAGCAGGATGGTGTTGTCCAAACACCATTTGACTACTCATCAGTGCTGTGAATTAGACAAGAGAAGTCCTAGCACCTGAGTCAGGGTGCTGCCAAAGCAAGCAGGAATAATGGATGTGGTCCCAGTGTGCAAAGCAGAGTGCAAAGCAGAGCAGTGCTGCACCTGCGCAAGCATTCTTTCTCTTAATGAGAGTGGCTAAAAAGCAAATTTGTAGCTGGGCAAAACTCCTCAGCCTTTTTCCCCCCCCATGCTTTTGACCATCGGTGAAGTATGAGAGTTGGAGCCTCACCCTGTGTCCAAAGTGGTGATGTTCAGTCATAGTGGTGATTTTATGTGTTTCAAGGTAAGGGCATGTGTCATTCATGGTTCTGTAAAAGGTGGCCACAGGACTGTCTAAGAGTGGGGTCACCAGGACGGGTATAGCTTGGCACAGTTGGTCCTCTCTTGGTGGGCACATATGAGATATCTCATACTGTTGGTGAAAAAGGAGCAGGCTCTCCTATAACTCCAGTGTCAAACCAGTCTCACTTTTCTGCATGAAATTCTTTTTAAGAGAGTCTCATCTGAATTGATAAGCTGGGGGAAATGATCAGTCCTGTCAGTAGAGTTTTTAGCTGCTCTGCTTTCTGCATTAATCAGAAGACCAAAAAGGTACTAGCAAACACACTGCTACCCAGTTTTCTTCTCAGGATGTGATTCTACCAATTTGATTTCTGTAATTGCACTCTAGGTAGTAAGGAGCAGTCATGCAGTGCCTGCCCCTGTAAGGACCTTCATGCATAGGCATATTATACATGTTAGTATTCTCCTGGATTTCACTGAAACAGTTTGTACTTGTAAAAGTTGAGTCTGCAGAATTTGTTCCAGAACTTAATCTGATTTAAAATATTCTCCCTTTCTAATAAGTCTCTGCAAGGCAGAGGTTTTCATGCAGCTGCCCTGATTTTTAAACTGCCCCTTTGCTTACAGTATGCTTGGTATTTCTTGCCTGTCATCTGGAGGGCTTAGTTGCTGCCATTATTAATTCAGCTTCACAGAGTTCCCTTGGAGGAGATGAGTAGCTTAGAGCCTGTGTAAACTGAGGCAGAACAAAGCCAAGAGGTTGTTTTCCCTTAGGTCTTGTGACAAATCTCTGGCAGAGCTGGGAATGCAACTCAGCTTTCCTCATCCCCAACTCTCTTCTGTAACCATGGGCAAGCTGGAGCAAATTAAACCCAGGCAAAAGGGGTACAACTCCTTTAGCAGGCAGGGAGGATTGTGCCCATCACACAAGCTCTATGTTTGGCCCATTGCCTGCATGCTCCTAGAATAACAGACATATGGAACACATTGCCAAGTTAGGTCCTTAAGTCAAGCTTTTATAAATTAATTCAGGAGAAAAGGAGACATACTTTATTTCTACAGAAAGGGGGGGATTGATGGAGGTGGGGTCCAGCTAGCCCCCCAGGGGGGTTTTATTAGGCCAAGTGGCCTTTTCCTTCTCTGTAATACACCCAGTTTGTAACTAGGAGTTCACTTTGCAAAAAGATAACAAAATACAAGCCTTGCTTTCAAGTATGTGTTAACACTTTCATTTCAGGTGATCAAATTCTGAAAGGGGCCTAAGCTGTTGTCCAGCTAGTAAACCAGCTAAGCAAGAGTCTGCGGTACTGTCTGTGATAGAAGAGGGAGGAGAGCTCAATTTTTAGGCTGTAGAGCATATATTCCACACGGACCTCTTTTGCAACAGAGTAGGGGTCCAAGAATCCACTTAAGGCAAAAGAATGCTGCCATGTTAAACCCTTGGCTGTAAGCCTCAGTCAATTGCCAGCATCAACAATCACTTTTCCCATGAAAAAGAACGTTTTCTGCTCTGGCAACGTGAACATTGCCTGCTTTTAAATCAAGGTAGACTATGCTGATACAGGACGTGGCTTTCCAGAGTCAACCTATACTGCATTAAAGTATCTGTAAACCCTTACGTCCTTTCTGTTTACTTCTGAGCTCTCATGAGGTCCCGCCTGTTTTCTTGACCTTGTTTTCCTTTTTTCCTTCCTTTGGGTGTAGGCTTCTGAAGTATATGCATTTAACCTTGAGTGTTGCTCAGATGCGGCCCATCTCCTTCTGCTTGATGTCATCTTGCTAAATACAAGCATTGGTGGAAGGGAGAATTTTAAACCAGACTCTCAATTCAGAAGGCTTTGCAACCCACCATCAGAACTGTGTATTCCATGTGCCTTTGTAAAGGGACAATGAATGAGAGAGAGAAATATGATGGCTTTCAATAGAAATGGGGTAGATTTACTGGTTGTTTTTATTTAAATCTAAAAAAAGAGGAAAGAATCTAATTTGTGCGCATTACTATCTTTAGAGTCCTCAGAAACATAAAATGCTTAACTGTGTTCTTTATGTCCCTGTTTCTTAGTAGAACAACTGAAGTCCTACATGCTTAGTCAATCCCTAGAGGAGCATTAGAGTAAGTCACAGTGTTGTGCCTTTTTCTCTTCACTGTTTTTCGACATTTTCTGTTGTACTTAGTAGGTACAGATTCACTGTTCTCACAAAAAAATATCTGTTTTCTCACATAAAAAAGAGTTTTACTACCTTTCTTTGCTGTCCTTTCTGTCAGAAATGAAAACTAAACATGAAAGCTACAATTAAGTCATCCATTCAGGATCTACATATAGTTTACCTATATGACCGTGGTGTGCAAGGAACTTCCACAGTTCTTGAATGGAGGATGCTCAAATGAACATCTCACATCATCTTATCATGTTGGCTGAGGTGTGTTCATATCTCTTCTTTGGAGAACAAACAATGCATTAACCCTAAGAGGGTTTGGAATAGACAAAATGTGTTTTCCAGGCACATTATTCATGACCAAGAAAGTAATAAACTGTTTTCTTAATAGCTTCTTCATCCTCTTTCCTGCCTTTGCTTACAGGAGATTCTGCACGGTGAAGACAAGTTGATGATAAAAATCAAGCTGCACTGAGTTGTTGACAGACATATCTAAAGCATCATTGAACTTTTTATTCATTAATTTAGCAACTGAAAGGTATTTTTTGAATACAGTGAACTGCAGTGGTTTTCATTCAACTGAGTCAAGTTCTCCCCATAGCAATCTCCATATGCTAACAAGATAAATCTCACCCCTATCCCAGGCGGATAATCATTGCTCCATTGACTGTGTAGCTGGGTACATGTGTACAGGTCTACTGTCTTTCTAGAAATAAGGAGCAAGTCAGAAACAAATAATTATTTTAAGTTTTCAGACTTTGTGCTTCTCCTTCATAACTGCTAAAATTGAAGCAGTCTTTATTTAGGGTTTAAAAATAAAATCCACTTGAGAAGGAGCAAAGGTCATCTTTGTCATTATTCTCAATAAATTTGTTTTTATCTAGTAAATTTTTTGATTTAATAATCCCTTCCTATTTCTTAGCTGGTCCTGACAATTCCAAGTGTGTTCCTTGTTTACAAACATCTAATGATTTAACGACATAAATCCTGAGCTGGATGCAAAATATTTCTACTCTGATGAGTAGCTTTTTTTGACCTGTGTTTGGATATGTCTGGCTCATGCAATACTTAGTCTGCACCCTGACTGGATGGTCAGAACTAGTTTAGACAGGAAGAACAAACTCAGGCTGTTGGTAGTACAAGGACTGGCCCTAGTGAAAAAAAACATTGCAGCTTACTGCATTTATCTAGTTTTAGACAGTTCTTTGAATGAACACTTCCCAGTTGCTGCTGAACAGAGGTTGTGTATTTCAATTACCCTGCATCTGTGAATAAAAATACCCTTAGCAATGCATTTTTGTGCTGTTGTTTGGGGAGGTTATCACATGTATGAAGTATGCTTGATCACTTTCTTCTCTGGCCACAGAAAGGTTTGTTTTGGCAATGTTGTTAAGATCCTTGGTTAGTATTGGCTCTGGTGCTGATTGAGGTTGAGATTCCTTCTGTTGTCTTCTTCAGTATTTTATTCTTAATTAATGTTTTGAGTGAGTTCTGAAACCAAAAAGTAAGTTCAGGACTAAAGTTGAATACAATCTCTATTACTGCAAAAGTCTACGTTGTTTGGTAGCTGGATTTTCTGTATTCTGAGGATACATAGGCTAACACCAGGACTTGGAGAAATCATTATCCTCAGAATGTCCCAGTGACACCATCCATAATTTAAGAATCTGTCTTTAAGAACTTCACGTGACTGATTCCTATTCTATTGGTATTTACGTATGTTTTGGCCCTTTATATCAGTGGTGACAGAAACAAGGTCTCAATGTGTAAATGACATACAACCCTACTGCTAAAGCTTTTCTCTGTTGCTGAATTCTTGCATGCAGTGATCAGTCCTCTCCTCTGTATGTGTAACAATCGTCTAACCTAACCCCAACCTCTAGGTACAGATTTTTAAATAACAAGCATTAGAAATATTTCACACTAATTAAAAGGAAAAGTAGCATATGCAATAGGAGCACGTGGGGGAAAGGTATCCTACTTAGGCTGAAGATTAGGCTTAGAAGGCACAGTCTGACTGACAGTCTCTGCACCTCCTCAGCTGTTGATTGGATAATGCCACTGAGAACACTTTAAATGAACAAAAGTGCATGTAGTTGCTTTTGACCTCCTTATGAAGTGCTTTTAGAGCAACACAGAGCTGAAAACACAACACAGAGCTCCACTCCCTGCAGCTGGAGACATGAAGAAAGTAGCTGCAAGGGTTTGTTTTCACATTTCATACTCATGTGCCTTGAAAACAGGAATGCTGGAAGGGAGTTGGTGTAGCATCACCTACCTACAGGGCACAGACCAAGCCTGCAGTCCTTGCCTGGGCAGAAGTCCCATTGATGGATTTCAGTTTTTCTGTGAAGCTGCAGCCTTTGTTTTCAAAGGGAAGGCTGGCTTTTGAGCATAAGTAGAGAGCAATACTTGCCAGCTGTGAGCTGGGCCATGACCCTTTGTGTGTGCACTTGCTGCAGTCTTTGTGGTGGGAGTGAGACATTTCAGTTGATGGAGGACTGAGCAAACACAGTTTACTCTGGACTGTTTTCACAGGATTCATGCTTTCCCCATGGCTTCTCTCAGTGTTAGTGGAGTGGGTGAAGTGGGTGAAGCCATGTGGTCTCTGATCCACGACCAGTTTGTCATGCTCAGTGTCCCTTCAGGAAAGGCAATTTAAAATGTGCCAGCCTCTGAGTACAGCTTGGTCCTGACTCGAAGATCCAAGACTAGCTGTCATAGGACACACACCTCTTTCTGTCCTTCAGTTAAAGACGTAGTGGGCAATTTCAGTTAAATATGGCAGAAAGAAGTCTTGAAGTTACATTATTCCAACGTGCCTTGTGAAAGATAAGCGTCGAGGTAGAGGAGAGAGACCTGGTATGTGTCTTCACTGGGGAAAAGGCTGTGATTTCAGCTCACTCTGTGAAATCCCAAAGGCTCCACATGAGAGAACCTTTAATAATACCCCAAACTGGAAGGAACTTTTATCAGAGCAAATGTATTTCAAAATACAATGGAACCTGACCACCATAAAAAAATCCAGAGAAAATCAGATTTCACACATTCTGTTGCTCACAGATATTTATTAATTAATTTATTTATTTATTATTATTTGGAGAATAAAGTAGCTGATGATAATAGCAGCACAAGTCTAAAACTGAAATCTATGAGAAACTGTGGAATTAAATATTTAGAACTATATTGCATCTAAGCTTCCTGGAATTGACTGATTTATAAAATTACAGAATCTCCTGAGCTGTAAGGGACCCGCAAGGACCATCAATGGCAGAAGGAAGGCGAAGGAGAATTCTGAAAAACTTCAGTGCTCCATGTTGAGCACTCTGAAGTTCACCCACCTGCTGCTCAGCTTCAGCTGGATCGAATAGATAGGATGGTGGACTTCCCATGCCAGGTTCTGCTAATGCTGGGGAGCTTTCCCTCATATCACTCCCTTACGCTGAGAGTTTTCTTTCCTGTGCTCCAGCTCACCTAATTAATTTTTATCTGAATCTGATCCAAACAATCTGAATTTCTGCTTTCACAACTGTTCAAAAAAGTCAGACTTTCCAATGAAATTTCCGTTTCCTTTTGCATTTGCCTGGACCAGTAACACCTTAGAACAGCCTTTTTAAAGTGTGTCTGTATTTCTTCTTCTTGGGAATTAGTATGTGAATTTATTCAGATAATGAGTTGTCGCGGTTTGACATAGCTTGGTTTTTAGTTAAAGAGAAAATCCACCAGTTACAGAAGTGATTTTCTATGAGGACTGCTAACAGCTCCCTCCAGGTCCAACAGACTCAATCAGCTGGCTAGTTTTGAATATTGAGACGCTGTTAAACCATTCTAGAAAGCTGGACACGCCTCTGTGAAACGCCACATGGAAAAACAAACAAACGCGGTGAAGCGCACTCCTGCTCCCGGCCTTCGAACAGGTACCTGGGCGCTGGCCAGGCTGGACCCCGCTCTGCTGCGCGGCCTGGTGGGGCCGGGCCGGGCCGAGCTCTGCTCAGCCGCAGCTCGGCTGAGATTCTGCTGCCGTCGAAGCACAGCCGTGAGGCCAGGATGGCTGCTGCCATTCTGGCCAGGCCCCTGAGGTCCTGCCAAAGCCCCTCATAGCCCAGCGCAGCCGCCGAAAAGTCCTCCACCATAAAACAGCTCCGGCCGCCGCCTGGCAGAGACCGCATAACCATCCGCAGGCCTCGGCAAAGTATTAACTCTTTCAGTGCACAGATGAAACTTGCAGGCATCAGTCCTCTCTGGAGTGAGAGAAAAAGGGAAGGGTGAACACACGTGAAGGAAAATTACATGGAACCTTTAAAGTCAGTGAAGAAGGAGGCAAACCCCAGATGGGAGGAGAATGAGGAGATGCCTTAGTCTTGGGCTGAAATTCTTTTGTAAAGCTATGGTGATGGACTGTGATATACTAAAATATCGCCTGTAATTCCTAAAAAGCATGGGAGGATAGAGCATTCAAACCATAAATATGAGCAAAGTCACTGGTGCTAAAGCCAAGAGATGTTGAAACAGCTGTGATCCCATGAAAAGTTTGAACAGAGGGAGAGAAAAGTGATGAAGACCCTTTGCTCCCATGGAGGAGGAAGCTCTGTTTCCAGAGGTGAAGATGATTTCAGAGATAGATGAAGAGAACCTTTGCTTTTGAACAGCTCATCCTTAAAAGTGTATCCCATTAGCTAAAGATTTGAATCCTCAAAAACAGTTGTGGGGAAAGCTGTAAGTCAAGGGAAGGGACTTCCACATAGCAACAGATTTTCCTTTCCCTGGTGGCTGATTTGCTGTGACATTAATGCCATGAGAGAACTGTTTCTTATGGAGAAGTCTCCATGGCATGGCAAGAGAGACTCCTCTCCCTAAGAGAACTGAAGAAAGATTATTTTAGAGGTTGTAAACTGACTGAAAGTCTCATGTTTTGTCTTTTACATTATCAGTGGGAAAGAAAAGAGGAAGTGGGGGGAGGAGAAGTGTTCTGAAGGTCTGTTCCGATTTCTTATTATTTCTCTTTTAGTTCTGTTAATAAAGTTTTCCTTATACCCTTTAAAGCTTTGAGCCTGCTTGCTCTCCTCCTACCCTTATCTCACAGCAGAAAATGAATAATTCTGGTGAGTGCACTCGTGATTGACCAGCACTAGACCCACCACATTAATTGGTGAGTTGGCCAGGAAACTCAGATTGTTGAACCCAAACCACTGCACTGAATTGGTGTTTCCACCCGGTTTTTGAACTGAAACCACCACATGATTAAAAAAAAAAGTTGTTATTTTTAAATCTACATTAAGTTCTTTGCAAGTCCAAATCTAGACTTGAATTTTGAAATTTGAAAAATCATTTAAGTCTTATTCTCCCTCTCGTGGGGAAACTTGGAAGGACTTGGAGGCTAAAAGCACAGTCTTCAAGTTATTCCTGTGCTCAATAAAGACCCAAATTTTGCTTAGAGAAGATAAAAATTCTAGCTAATGTATGGGGATTATAGATTGGGGTATATTAGACTAGTGTTTTAGAAAAGCCACAAATATTTGGGTTGTTATTACACACAAATCTCTGAAGATTTTGCAAACAACTGGTTGCAACTATCAGGTTTTGCAGAAAAGAAAATAAACCCCATTTCTTCTGCATAAAGAAATGCAGTACTGAGAATGATAACTGAAGTTCTCAAATGGATATGAAACCATGCAATGACCCTTAGTGCCCCCCATAATGAATCACATAACAGGAAATAAAATAGTAACGGAAACTCTCTTGAAAGAGTTGGACCTTTGCTTTTATTCCTTACAGGTTTGTCTAGAGGCTTATTAGATATCATCTTTAATAACGAATTGTTGCTGAATTCGGATCAGGCTGTGTTGTGGCGCGGGTGCACCTCTGCCGCGGGTTCACGGGGTTTTTGGTTTGTTTCATTGTTAAATGTTAAGAGTTTTGTACTGATTGAGTTTATTTTACATTGAGTTTTATGTAGCTAAGATGGCGCCCGTCCCGGGCTCCCTCCCCCACTTCTTCACCAGTCTGCCCCTGTCAGTCTCCCTGTTGCTTAGTAACTCCCGCCTTTTTGTTGCAGGTTTTGTGTCACTTCCCAAACCTCTCCTTGGTTTCCACACTTACCGCCCTGAGCCCTCCTATGTTGCCTTGACAACCTCCCTGCCAGTCACCTTCTGCCCGCTTCTCTGGACCAGAACCTTCTAGCCAGGGCAGGGGGTGATTGGGCAGTCCCTTGAATCCACACCCCTTCCTCATTTTGATTTGCTGTGTTGGTCCGTCCATTATACCGTTTGGTTCTGTTATTGGTCTGGGGGCGGGTTAATCCTCCCCCTGGCCACCCTTTGTAAGTTGCTCCTGTCCTAGCCCCTTAGGGGCTGATTCCTGC
>NW_005054396.1:2143045-2192109 GCF_000277835.1 Geospiza fortis | reverse complement strand
AGAAGCTGCCGGGGTGGTCGTGGACTTTGGCTGGGCACTTCTCAGGCACGCCCGCAAGGCTGTGCCATTTTACCAGATATTTTTTTCTCCTTAATACCCTCAATTATTAACAAGTTCATTAAAACTCTTATTTCATTGCTAGCTTTTGACTCTCAAGCCACTCTTTTCTAATTGAGCTTTAAAATTTCAGTGCTGTTTTTTGCTTGGGTTTTGCTGATTTTGGGGGAGAGGGGAGGGGAATTTGGGAGGGAGGGTGACTCTTATTGCCAGGTTTGGATTTGCCTTCTTTCCCTTACATTGTGGGTCATTCACAACATGTAACCAATGTGTGTGCTGTGAGTTGGATGCCCTGCCTTGGTGCTGTTCATCCCAGAAACCTTTTGGCCAAGATTGGGAAAAATCTTCAGTTTGTTGCAGAAAGCATGTGATGGCTGCAGAGAGATGGCAGCTGATTCCATATCAGAACTCCCTACCGCTGCAGCCACCAGAGGGGAAAAAAGTGGGATGCTATAGAAGAAACAAACGTTTGCAATTGGATTCATACTGTTAGGATTAATGATAGAAGGTAGAGGAAAACTAGAGTAACATTCCTAAGCCAGCACATTAGAATGATTAATTGCATTAAGGCACTGAAAAAGAACAACAGCTGCAGTCCTTGAAAAGCCAAATTTATCTAAATTTCTCCAGCTGATCAGTGAAATCATCACCAAGACTTCTAGTTTATAATTGCTTTTACATAGAAAACCAGAGCAAGCAGGGAAGAAAAAAAAAAGTTCCTGATTATAGAGATGTCTGTGTTTATTTTGCCAAGTTTTTATAGCTAGTAAACCTTCGTGTAACAGAATTCCATATTGCTGCTAGCAGTGGGGATTTTCAGTGGAGCTTGTTTGGGAATATACATCCCTGGAAGGTGTAGTAAGGACCCTCTTTAAGCAATAACTTTTGGAGTTTGGAAGTTCATATCTAGATGACTTTTCAGGTTAGTGTTTTGAAAACAAGGTCTGCCAGAGTACCAAGGCTTCTCATGGGGGAAAGTAGGTTACATGGACATGAGTCAAGCTACTCAACAACAGACTGAAGATTTTTCGCAATTTTTCTGCATTGTTTAGCAGCATTTCTGTTGCTCCATCATCCATCATCCATCATCCATCCATCTCCAAGGATCAGATCATGGGAGAGATTGTTGTCTCCATGCAATGGCAGGGTGACTGAGATGGGGGGTGGTTAAGTTACTTTTCTGAAATGTGCTTTGGTCAACTGTAGCAGTACAGCTGTTTGAACCACCTATACCAAGATTGCTTTTTTTCTCTTTCCAAAACTAACCCTCTCTCTGACCAAATATGATCTAATGTTAAATCAGTCTTTTGCTGTTGATGTCTCCACTGGGATCTGTGATGTCCATGAAGTGCTTTTCCGCTATGTTTTACCACACAAGAATTTGCTGATGTTCTGCAGAAAAAAGGAGAAGGGGTAGTGGGACACTAATACTAAAGAAATGCACAAGTTCTAAAGATGGGGTATATTAGTTTATGTTAATAGAGACAGAGTTTTCTTATTTGATATTGTATCCTTTGGACGTATATCAACATATTTTCAGTATATTTCATATAATTCTTGCTGCTTGGACAGCAGGCAGCTGTAGGGCAGCATGCACAAACCCTCTGTTAGATATGTGGGCAGCATGTAATCTCCTTTCTTTTTGATGGGCTAGATGAACCTGATGAGAGAGAAAGGAGGACTTGCTCCTGGTCTTCCCAAAGGAGAGAATGGAAGAAGAGAGCATGAAAAGGAAAACTTAGTAATGTATGAGCCCAGGATGAACTCAAAGTAAAAAAGGAAGTCCAGAATGGAAGTTGTTTTGGAAGGCTCCAGAGGAATGAAATTGGAGTGTCAAAGAGTAAAGTGGGAGCCAATGTGAGATGGTTGGATTTGCCTTCTGCAGGTCCCAGAGCCCCATGTTGCATCCTGTTTACCACCTACTCCCTTGGGATTCCAGCCCTGCTCTGAGGTCCTTTGCAGGGTAGAAGTGTCCTGAAAAGTCAGCTGTGTGTCTGATACTGGAAAGGAGCAGAAAAGGTTGCAGGCTTATTGCAGCTCCAGAAGTTAGGATGTGGCTAAATTTTGTAAGGGAACCCACTGAGTAAGACACTTTTCCTGTCTGAGCAGGAGGGAACTGTGGTGGCTGTGTCATGCTGGGCTGTGTAGCTCTCATTTACCTGCTGACAGCTGTCTGTTCTACTTAGTCCCTCTATAGGATCAGAGCCAGGGACATGATTAAAACACATGAACACCCTTGGGTGTCTGCATCTCTGGTCAGCAGGTGTGTGTGATGTGGCATTAATGTATTTCATATATTCTCCAGTCATTTTCATGATTTGACTTTGTTCCTACAGATTTATGAGAATAATTTTATCCTCGATAAGGATATATTTTTCCTCATGTTTTTATGGCATTAAGTATGTTTTATTTATGGATGTATGTGTGTGCATTTGTGAATTTTTCTGTGGTTGACTTATAACATGAACCTTCCCTGAAGTTTCCCAATCTTGTGTTTTATTGCAAGTACTTTAAATAAATGGACTATAAGGAGGCAATTTTCCTTCACTTGGAAATTTTTCTATGAAATACATCTGTGGATCACCCAAAATAATAATGTTTTTGTGGTATTTTCTCCAGCTTCTTGCTAGAAAATGCTATTTTCTCTTATGTTTCCATCCATTACCAGCCTCTTACCCAGCATCTGGAGCTGGATCAGTAATACATGGTTGTTCTGGCTTTCCAGTGTCAAGGAAGAGGAAGCCGCTCAAACCTTGACCCCTCTCCCTGTATATTCACCCCTTTAATTCCTGTGCCAATGCTTTAATTTCCTGACCAGCCCAGTAACACCAAGAACAGAAGAGTGAGTGTTTAACTGCCTTTTGTTTCAGCCTGTACTCTCTTTATTTTGTTTTCTTCTTTATGGGTAACAAAGGGCATATTGATGCAGTAACTAAGTAGATACTCTAAAAGGTTAAAAATTACCACTTTGGAGTTGCAAAGTCAGCGAGAGTTTCAGCTCTGATTCCAGTACTATTTAATCTGTGAAACTTTCTGCTGAAGAATGTAATATTTTGTTCTCTTGGATCACATTTACTTAATAGGATCAAAGGGAGGAAATACTTTTTCTCTTCAGAGTAACTGAATTAAAAAAGCACATATTTTGATTAGCCTGTGTTCAACCTTGGGGGCAGATTTTAATCTAGTCTAAATGTGCGTAGCTCCATAAACTTTACTGAAATTGTACTGATTGATAGCGGCCAAAAATCTGCTTTTGTGCTCACATTGCACCCTCATTTGAATGATTGAGTACTATTTGCTGTAATATTTGTGAAAGACAAAATACTTTGTGTATTCTTTTGTATTATCTGAGATGTATGCCATGGTAGTTTGATTACTTTAGACTTGTAGTCAGGTATTACAATTATCACAAGACAGCAGTATGTTAAAAATTACTTCTTCCATGCTGAATTTTTCTTGTTCTTTTCAAGAAAGCTGACACGTCTTCTTTAATGAAAAAGGCTTTTTGTCAAATCAGTGGTGAAAAACAAAAAACTCAAATGAAAAATAATTCAACATGTGGGCTGTCACTTTTCCATGGAAAATTAAAAAGGAATAAAGAAAAAGAAAAAAGTGCACTGGAACAAAAAATATTTCCTGACTAGTCCTACTTAGAAATTCTTTTTCTTAGCATATCTGTCAGTGCCATTCCTTTTTGCAGGAATACTTGAATTTCTTTGTAATGCAGTTTTTATGCAGGTTATAGTAATCATCATTGTGAGAGCCACAGACTGGCTGATACACCATGGACATTAAGTTCAAGCACTGGACGTTCACAAAGATACCCTTTTTAGCTGTCCGTAAGAAATTCACAAGGGCAATCCAAATGTAATTAGGATTAACAAATAGTCTGTTGAAACTGGTCATGTTTGAGCCAGCCTGCTCCTCTGGCCAGGGTAGAGCTGTTGTTTCACTTCCTCAGGTTTTGCTGCCTGTGGGAATTAAGAGACCCTCAACCTCTTTATTTACAAAGCAGTCAGGCCAAGATTATTTACATTTACATTCCTCTGGGCACTTTGTGGGACCAAACTGACTTTTTCAGGTGTTGTATTTATTTTGTTTTTCATAGCATTTTACGTATTGTTACAGGAATACTTTTACTTCAAGATTCCAGGAGCCTTAACCTAAATTAATTTCTACCAAACCCTGCTGTTTTGATTATGTTTTCTTAGTGTCTGCATGCTTTTGGTGTTAATGTCTATGCCAGTGTACAATAACAGGAGTTCCTTCTATTTTAGTGTTTGCTTCTTCAGATCATATTTACAGATATTTCCATATTTTAATCTGAAATTCTTAATGTTTTGGTAGAATGGAAGTGCCTTTTGGTATAATTTTCTTTGGATGTTTCAGTGGTTACTGTGGGATAATTGTGTTTTTCTCTGACAGGAACATTGGTAATAAAGTTTGCATTTACATAATTAGCAAAATTTTTGCGCATTTACAATTACATAAGTGGTAAGAAACTTTGAGGGAAGCTGTTATGGGCCCATTTGATTACACTTATTTTCTGGTTACTAGGACAGGCAGTTGAGTAGTCTGAGGAGCTGCATGTGATGGGGTGATCTTGGCAAAATCCTTCCCGTGGATCAGTTTGAAGTCAGAAGTAATTTCAGTGCTTATCTCAAAGCCTGCCTAATGAGAATCTTGTATACTCACAGACACGTGTAAATACTTGTTGCACAACTAATGGGCTTATTTCCTTAGCTTGGGTGCAACCTATTTGTGTCTCAGTAATCCAAGCCTCTTATCTGAGACAAAAGAACCCCAATCAAGTAATAGATGTTTTGGGAGCTTATTGCTGATAAATCTACTAGGTGTGAAAACTTGAGGAAAAAGGAGGATGGATTTATGCTGTTTCCTGCTCAACCCTGATACACCTGTGGCGCAGGGACTGAAATTTTTAAGTTTGATGAGAATAGCAAAGATCAGTCTGGTCATGCAGGGTTGTGTTCATCCTTGGGGACTGTGATCTCTACTGTGCACTTGTAATAAATGGTGCAAATATTCTTCTCAATATTTTTAGTATGAAAGCTATTGAACGTATCTAACTCCTGTTCAGTGTTACCTCTGTGTGCATCTGTTGAGGAGTAAGTTACTCTACTTACTGCTTTTGGGCATGGAGTTTTAAAATTTGGATCATTAATTTCACAATTCACTTCAGCTGCTGTTCTGTCCACAACACTTTTTCTGTTCAGCAAATAATAGCCGGATAAATTTTCCTTAAGCTCCTGCAGAAGTCCTGTGGTACCAAAAGTCAAAGCCTGATTCTCCCAGGCTCCACGTTTAATGAGTGGAGAGGTCAGTTCTGAGTATCTAATCTAGGTTTAGGTTTTGTGTAATTTCTGAGTATCTAATTTAGGTTTTGTGTTAAGGTGCTTACCTGCTTATTCAGTCAGACAGCAGAAAGAACGCCATGTACTTTTCATGTGCAGTTGCCTCCTGCCAGAATAAGTGGCAGGAACTGAACACCTGCAGACAGCTTTTTATCACCAGTAGGGAGAAACGGCCAGCTTAAAACTTAGATTTATTATTTCTTAAAAATTATGCATACAGTGATAGAAAATGAATTCTTATACTACCTAGTCATAGCCATTTGAAGGTGTATTTCCAAGGAATAGCTCTAGGTTAAGAGAAAGGAAAGATTTTACTTTATTCTTGAACTTTATGAATGGGATTTTAATAGAATTGCTTACTGGTTTACCTCTGGTTTTAATAATGAGATGAAGTCTTCACTCCGTTGATGTTAGCGTCTGTTTAACTTAAGCAGGAACAAGATTTTACCTCCAGTGTTTTCAGACATAAGAAGTTATATCAAAATTAGATACATTTCACAAATTCCAGCCTAGACTCTTACCAAACTAAAGTTATTATAATTCACAGGGATTCTTGGGGATCTCTTCCCTAGCTAGCTGTTTTGGCTGAAACACTTTAGAGAGCAGCATAGTAATATTACCCTCTTTCTTGCCTATCTTCCTTATTGGATCTTTAATATCCCATTAGGTAGATTAGTGGTCTAGGCACCGGACAGTATCTAAGGAGTGGCAGCTTGTAAACATCTTCTACAGTGTTGCATGTCCTTACTTTATCTGAAATGAGATTAAATTTAGTGTTGTTATTGACTAGTCTTTTAAAAAGCAATCATAGCCAGAAGTTACGCCCTGAAATAACCTTACTGTGTGTCATTCCTTATTTAGAGCCAAAATATTCCTGGTCTAACTCCAGTCAGGTCAATAGAAGGAGTGACATTTATCCCAATAAGTGAAATGAATTCAGGCCTGTGATGGAGTAGCAGAAAGATGAAAGGTGGTTAACCTTTCCTGTAGGAATTTAGTAGCCATTGCTCTTCAGCTTCACTGGACTTCTGGACCTACTGACTCACCACTCCTTAGGCTGA
Source organism: Geospiza fortis (assembly GCF_000277835.1). Taxonomy (NCBI): domain Eukaryota; kingdom Metazoa; phylum Chordata; class Aves; order Passeriformes; family Thraupidae; genus Geospiza; species Geospiza fortis. The sequence continues at coordinate 2,185,619 of NW_005054396.1, read as the reverse complement.
ATAAGAAACTAAGAGTGTGAAAACATGCTATTTGCACTTAAATGCCTGCAGCTGTGAATCTGGAATCCACGTGGTTCCTCCAGTTTCTGTGTTTTCAATTTTGATTCTTCTCCATAAAGGTAAAGCAATAACCTGATTTCAAGTAGTATGAACTGTACAAAATAAAATCTTTGACATCCACTTAGAATACTGATATCCTTTTGCTATCTCATGTGGAAGGTGAAGGGAAATAAAAGGAGTAAACATTTATTTGAAATCAGATCTGTCCTTCTGCCAACCCCTCACCCCCACAAACACGTAACAACTAATTTCCAGGCCAGGAGTGCTTAATGTTACTCCAACCCTTTTGGCCCTGGGGAAAACAAGTGTGTGGATGGTGATGGAGGGAGAAAGACTTTTCTTTGTCTCAGCCTATGAGGGCTGGATTGAAGAGTGCATTTTCAATATTGCCCTCACTAATGCACAGCTTCTCCTACATATTAGTCTCTGCCACTGACTATCAGATCTCCCCCAGAAGACTGTGTCAAGGCATCTAGTCCAACAAGTGGAAGTCACAATAGTCAGCTTTTATCTCTTTTGTTTTTACTTACATACTTGTAGAAACTGCCAGTTCCTGCAAGTACACTTCTGTACTGGGAAAATGTGCTTGTGATGCAGATTACTTTGATTCTCAGAAGAGTTCTGCAGACTCTTGAGTCTGTCCCTACAGGGAATTCTATTTTTCAGCTCTCTCTACTGTGAGTACAGCTCTCTTCTGATCTGGATTGTTTTCTTAATTAAGATTTTTGAGTAGAATATCAGAGGTGAGCAGATATCTGCTAGTTTACAAGGGTGTAGAATAACAGGAAATCTAGCTCTCCAAAAGAGAAATAAAAGTATTTCTAAGTGGACACAGATACCAGGAAATTACAGATGTGAGAAGTCTGTATAGATCAATGACAAATTGTATTATTTAAGATTTCTGGAGTGTTGATGACAATTGAGGTCTATAGATCCCCTGTGGCACTTTTGTATAGCACACCTAAATTCTTTTAAACCTGACCTATTTCAACAGGTTGATTTTAACATTTAGCTGGATGAAAAGAACATGTGAAATCAACAGAACAGGTTTTGTTTGGGAAAGCCCTTGGTGGTGTGTTTTAAGACATACCTTCAGAGTTTCCATGTTTTAAGTACACTTGAGGTGAACTATGTTGAATAAATATGGAGTATTTAGGGGCAGAATTGCTGAGGATTTTATGGAACAAAACAGCAAGAAGCTTTGTCAATCCAAGCTGTAAATGATGCCTAGCTGAGCTCATAAAACACACATCAAAGGTGTCCATATGGGTTACATTTTAATATTCTTTCAATATTAAAGACCTGTTACTAATTTTAAACTGCATTGGTAAAAACTAATTTTTTTTCTTTTTTCTTTTTGTCTTTTCTTCTATATTGCTAAATTATGTAAATCACTCATGTCAATTTTATGCTGATTTGTGCCAGCTGAAGATCTGACCGTGAGAGATATTTCCCCTCTGTATAATCATCCCAAATAGGGAAGGGAAAAGAAGAGGGAAGAGTGGTGTCATCTGGATTTGTGAATAGTTTGGCTGTAATACAATCCTGAAAAATGCTCTGATATAAAGATAGAAATATGAGGATTATCATAGAAACTCTTGAAATAATCCTGTAAATAGCAGAGGAAATTCTGGCTAGGAGTTGTCTATTGAAACCATTTTCAAATGAGATGGCTGACAGGAAGAGAATTTAAAGTCAGAAACCACAAGGCAGATCCTCACCTGGTGTAAATCAGGAAAACTACATTAATTTCAGAGGCATTGACTTGAAAGAACTGTGATGATCTCCAGCAGCTGAGGATCTATAACCATAGGTACTGGGTGCCAAATGCTCGCACTCACACCAGTGTAAATCTGGAGCACCTCAACTGACATGGTGGCATTATTTTGGATTAACACTACTGCACGTGAGTGTAGCCCACCATCATTTGTGTTTGGAGAGTGAAGACAATTGATTCCTAGGTGTGAAGTGTGTATTTTTGGATCAAGGAATACATATACTTGAGAGATTGTTTCAGTCTGCTATTGCAGATGTAGGCTGTTTAACAACCAGGAATTGCCTTGTTCGCCGTGCTGTTACCGAAAGGTGTTGACTCCACACAAGCACTCATGATACTCTTAGGTCACCTAGCTAGCACATCAGTAAATAACCTAATAAATTCTCTAGCATTTCAAAATGTGTTTTCCCTGCATGTACTGATAATGACAACAGTATGTGCCCATTGTAGGTGACTGAGGCACTTCAGTGTTACACCAGCATCACTAAGGAATTTGTTCCTGTGCAGTAAAGAAAATAGAGTCAGAAACAGGACTCTTTTACGTATGTCTGTTCATATGTATGAAGTAATGTCAGTCCAAATTCAACACATATGAAAATGCTGACACCTGGGGAAGCCTTGGCTTTTCGTTCAAAACCATTGCTAAAGGACCAATATTTTTAGAGTATTCTTTGATTTATGAAAATACTTTCATAAACACATGTAAGGGCCTCTATTTTCCAGTATCTTTTGGTAATTACCTATTGTCTGTTTAGGGGCTAGATCAGGCCCTAGAAAATGTTATCAGTAAAATACTTCTAAAAAGGTCACATAAATTAGGTCCTGTGTGGCTGCTTTCCCATCTAGAGCTGGGGACTGTGTGTGTAGCAAGAAAGCACCTTCTTCAGCTGTGATTGACTTGGCAGAAGGAGGAGAACACATGGATGTGTACTTTCAGTCAGCAATTCCTAATGACTCTTTTATTAACATTACTGCATTAATATCTCCAGTGAGATCACAAACATGAAACAGTTTTCAAACCATGGCTAGTTATACTCTGCCTCTAACAGTCCTACTCTGCCTCTTTTTTAAATGCCATGGTTTTTAGCTGGTTACATGTGATAACTGTTTTTTTTAAGGCTAGAGTAGAATTTACACCAGCTGCTTTCATCACTGTGCTCTAAATAGTATCTAAACCAAAGGGTGCTAGTCAGGAGCTACACAGACACGTGAGAAGAACCAGAAAGATAAACATTTCATATTGTATCCAGAACATTTCCTGCAATTACTCTGTTTCCTGCTCTAATTCCTACAGAACTTCTTTACCCTCAACTGTCTTTGGCCTCCTGTTCATTGCATTAACATTTACTCAATGTTCCTGAGCATCATCTGTTCCAGGTGGGGCACTGAATCCTACATCCCACTGTGCCTACCCCACATTCTGTGAATGGCACTGACTTTGACAATGACATAGTCACCTCAGCTGCCGTTTCTTACGGGCAGTAGAAAACCATAGTATTAAACAAAATAACTATAACTATAACAATAATAATAATCTATTCTGGACTTAATTCAGCTGCTTCTGTGGGAAGGTTTGTATCCCAAAAGCGTAATGGAAGAGTCATGTTTCTGTAACTGGTTTCTTTTACTGAGTTTGATTGATCTGATGGTGAATCTCACATGAGATTGCCACTTCTGTTTTCCGCAGGCCTCTAAAACTGTTTTAGCTTCTTCTGTGTTTTTCACTTTTGTTTCTTAATTGCTGTTGTCCTGCAGGGAATTATGGACTGGAGGCAGGGAAATGACTTTTATCAGCAGAGCTACCAAAGTAGAGTTGAGGTTATCAGCATTATTTACCACTGAAGCAGCTTTTTGTACATTTTGATGACTCTTAATCATGACATGGCATTGGCTGGGTTTTTGGTACAGGACTGGATGTACAAGTGTTGCACATATGCATACAGACATACCTTCAGAGTTTCCATGGTTTGGAATTAAAATTCTCAATATAATTATGAGAAAATTAGGAGGGTGTGGAGAAGGATGAAGGTAAAGGATGAAGGATGATCTGGTAAACAAGGCCTTGTGGTAAGGCAGGGGAGAATTAGTTTATTTTCTCACTCTGTCTCAGACATTTCCTTTGTCAGACTCTTTGAGAAGTATTTAAAAAGAAGAACTTGCTCACTATTGCCCAGTGGAGGACAAGGATGCCCTTGATCTCTGCTACTTTTTTTGTGCATGTGTGTTGTGGGGGACTGAGCTCTACAGTCCCTCTGTTGGATGTTTCCAGTTAAGCCTTTCTCAGTCCCAGTGAGAAGCTCTGCTCTTGTTGGAAGTTGGTGGGAAAAAAACCCCGTTTAACTCCTGGTTTTGCCTTTGAAAGTGTCTCTTTGCTCTTATCCTCTGCTGTCCAAGTACAGTAAGATTTCCTGCAGTGATCCATTTTGGGTTTAAATGCTGAAATAGAATAGCCTAGGAGCTATATAAGCAGAGTGCACAGTGACGTTCCATGTTTGTACATACGTATTTTTTTGATTTGTGTTTATTTGCAGTGGTGAGGCTATCCTTGGTCAGTAGTTGGATTTGACCTTTTCTTCAATTCTGTGTGAGATTAATTGCTCCAGCTTTACCATTTAAAACCTGTCTAAGCAATTTGGTTTTATTCTCTCTAGCCAGTGCAAAGAGTGGCAGCAACTCCAAAAAAGAATTAGTCCCATTCAAAGATAAGTATTTATGGTATGAAGGTTTTAGGAGTAATTTTTATGGAAGAGTTTTTTTATTGAATAGCAAATAAGATGTAGGAAGAAAATTGAAGTGTTTGGCACATCTGGAGTGCAAGACTTTATTCCTTAAAATTGGCAAACTGCCTCTTAACATCACTATCAGTCCTTCTGCAGACACAGGAAAATATTTGGCACAGAAGATCTGATTTTAAACCAAAGCAACAGTGATATAGGAATTTGTAGTAGGATTTGATTTGATTAAGTCTATTAATTTCAATTAACTTCTAACATTTTTTAAGATCAAAATGTAGCTATATTAATTCTTTTGCCTACAACCAAACATCTGAACAACCTGATGAATTATCATGGTACAGCAATTTCAGTGACTCTTTCACTATTTTGAAGATGAAATGACTGCATTTCACATGACTGCCTACCACAGACATGTAGTTTGATACTTCAGTTGATACAGGTACAGCAAAAAAAAACCCCAAACATCCCAGATGTATTCAGATATATGTAGTTCTCATTTAAAAACATCATTATTATCTCTAATACTGCTGATTTTCTTAAATAGAAAAAGACTCCCATGTTTTTGAGTGCATTCAGCATCAGACTAGCTCTCTCAGAATAATTTAATGAGTGCTTCTTGCTGTGACTATTTGCACACCTCCATTTCTTGTTTTCAGTGTACTCAACTCCTTTTATAGTTGGTATGGGCTGGAAGGGGTCTGACTTCAGGGAGTTCAGGGAGTTCAGGTGGGGTCTAAGGAAAAGCAGTTTAAGAGTGAAAGAAATAAGTAAGTGTAAACTTAAATATGGATAAAATGATGAAATACAAAATCATCTGTTGTAGGGATTAATGAATGAAAATATTGTTTCAGATTCTCCTTTTTTCTTTCACAATGTGTCATGGTTAAGCACTGGCCAAATACCAGGCACCCCTGCAAGTCACTCATTCACCCTCCCCTGCCACAGCTGGGCATAGGAGAGAAAAATTTAACAAAGGGTTCATGAATTGAGTTAGGACTGGGAGAAAACACTCCTAGGGCAAAATAGGATCAGCCTAGAGGTACAAAGTGAGTTTTTTGGTAACAGAATCAGAAGTAAAATAAGCCCTTAAAAACACCTTTTCTTCCCCCAACCCCTCTCCCCTTGCCAACAACAGCGCAGGGAGACAGGGCATGGGGGTTTTGGTCAGCTCATCACTGAGATTTTCTTCTGATGCTCCAGGAGAGGAGTTCTTCCCCTGTGAGGCTGTGGAGTCCTTCCCCTGTGGGAGACAGTTCTCCAAGAACTTCTCCAGCATGGTTCCAATCTCGCAAGCAGCAGTCCTCCAAAAACTGCTGCAATGTGAGTCCCTCCCATGGGCACACGGCCATCCCAGCATTGTGCTACAGATGTGGCTTCTGTAGAAGCTGCTGGAAGCTTCCTGCATGTCTGGCAGAGCCAATGCTACCTGGTTCCAGGATGGACCCACTGTTGGCCAAGGCTGGACCAATCTGGAATGGTGGTCATGTTTCTGTGATAACATACTTAAGAAGAAAAAGTTATTGCACAGATGTAATTATGGCCAGAGAAGAGTGACATGAGAACATGTGAGAAGAACAGCTCTGCAGACACTCAGGTCAGTGGAGAAGGAGGGGCAGGAGTTGCTCCAGGAGACAGAGCTGGGATTTCCCTAAAGCATGCAGTGACGACAGTGGTGAAGCAGCTGTGCCCCTGCAGCTCATGGAGACCCCTGGGGATGCAGAGATCCACCCACAGGCTGTGGAAGACTCCATGCGGGAGCAGGAAGGACTACTTTCCCTGAGCAGCAGCAGGAGCAGCAGCCAGAACAGCAATGTGATGAACTGACCATAATCCCATTCCCATCTTTCTGCACTGCTAGGTAAAGAGGTAGAGCTGGGAAGGAGTGGGGAAGGGAAGGCATTTTTAAGGTCTCGTTTTACTTTCATTATCCTGCTCTGATTTTGTTAATAATAAATTCAATTGCTATCTCTAATTCGAGTCCCTTTTGCTGTGACAGTATTTGGTGATTGTGGTGGGTTTAGGTTTCTTAGTGATTTTTTTCCCATTGATACCGGGGAGACGTTGGTAGGAAGGGGATCGCTTTCCGGGTGAATAGACAGCAACTAAGACACAGAAAATGGTGGCTAATAGCTCTGGCATTCCAATGAAGTTTTGGGTTTTGGGACTCTTACCTGCGGGGTGGGCTCTCCCACTGGGGTTTTCTTCAGAATTGGAGCATAATGCCCTGAGAGGTGTTGGGGCTAACCCGAGACTTGCCTGGGCAATGGGGGCTGACCTCTTTGCTTTTCCTGCTCCGGGACCAAAGAGAGGGGTGAATGTGTTATGGACATGTACCTGTTCCTGGGATGATGCTGCCCTGTAGCTTGCTGCCCGGCTCTGCCGGCTTTCACCCTTCTGCCCCTTGCTCCGGAGCGTGTGTGCTGCCCCCAGGACATTGCTACGTTGTGACTGTCTGCTGCTGATGGTACAGACACCGACTGCTGCCCTTGAGTATTGTGAGAAACAACTGCTCACTTTGAAAATTTAAAGAGGTTTATTAAACCTTAACAAAAATACAACAAAGGACTACATAAGGAAAAAGCTGCAGCGCTGAGAACTGCCCTCATGAATTCCATGCGACCAGTTTGTCTTCAAGGTGGATGCTCAGTCTTTTATACCCCTGGGGGGTTGCATCAGCCAGCCCTGGCCCGTCCCAAAGTCTGTCAGTCAGCTCTTCTTTGCCACTTATCAGTGGAGGCTGCTTTCTTGTAACTTGATTGAAGGTTAGGTGTTGCTATGCCGCACCCCCTAAGCAAGAAGCTTTTCCACTCCTAACTACCCCATGCAAGGGGCACATGTGCGCACCTTCTTTTTACCTGTCCTAGACAACCCCGGGTGTCTGATGGCAGCTATTAGGCACTAAAGCTTTTCTTAATATTCACACAAGTTACCTTTAAATTGCGAGAGCCAATCATCTCATTATCCATCTATAACAGTATTACTAAGGAGCAATCTCCTTGCCCGAGCCCTCCTCCCTCCACCACACGAGGAAGTTTCTGAGCTCTTGTGGGAGCACCCCTGAGGTCACTGCAGCCCCTCTGCCCCACCTGAGCCTCCCGTGCTCCTGGTTGGTTGTGGTCATAGCTACACAGAAAGGGGAAATTGCTTCACGGGTTGGAAACTTCTGGTATTGTTTTGTTATTGTTTGTCTGTCTTGGGACACATATATATTCGAGTAAAGAGCTGTTATTCCTTTTCCCATAATTTTTGCCTGGAAGAGCCATAATTTACATACAATAGTTTGGAGGCAGAAGTTGTCTTCCCATTCCAGGAAGGTTCCCACCTTCCTCAGCAGACATTTGTCTTTTAAACCAAGACAGTGAGTGATCTCTCTCTGTCCTTAACTTAACTCATGAAACCTTTGTTGTATTTTCTTTCCCCTGTCCAGCTGTGGAGGGGTGTGAGAGAACAGCTGTAGTGCGTGTCTGGCATCCAGCTGGGGTCAACCCACCACTGATGCCTTAGGATTTTAGCTTTTGTATTTTTCATTTATTTGTAATCCTGCAATTCTTTAGTGTATAACTCCATATAGAGTGTTAGCTACTGCTTTCCCATTTTGGTCAGACACAACAATTTCTCTCTAGGCCTGGGAATCAAGGACACCTCTCAGGCCCAGAGAAATGCAAACAAAAGTGAGTTGGGGGAGGAGCAACTTGGGGTAAATGACTTCATTACCTGAAGATGTAATTGGAAGATTGAGCCCCAATATGCAAATAGACCAAACTTATAACAGTGTGAAAACCCGTTACCCATTGTCCATTTTTGGGTGCACCCCCTGGGGGAGCTTTGTTTGCCTGAAATGTAGCTGAAGGCTTTTCAATAAATAGAATCACATTTTATCCCCTTAATTTCTATCTGGCTTCTGTTTTTAGGTAGTCTCAAAAAGGCATCACTATACCAACAAAAAGAGAAGTGCTGGCAGGGAATGTTTCAATACATCCTAAAGGCAACTTATGGGAGGAATGGAAAAACATCCTGGAGAAAAAACAAATAAAATTTGAATGTACTGTGCCCTCTGCATTGTGATTTACACATACCAACTATGCAGGTCTCAGGTCTAACATGTAAATGTGGGAGAGGGTCAGACTGAAATGTGCTGGACTGGCATATATGTGTCAGGATACCCATGTCAGTAAAACAGTCATGAAGAATATTGGGAGCATTTGGCAGGAAAGGGACTGCTTGAAAATGTCAGATTACCAGATCTGTTGGCCAGACCTTTAAGGCCATCTAGATTATCTTCTTACATGAAAAGAATTTGCTACTTATTTTTTGCTTCAAGTCCAAGAGTATTAAGTAATACTAAGTAACTGCTAATGCAAAACACCAGTATATCATCTGTTGCACATACCTTGGTGAAATAGCCATGAAGTTTAAAAGGCTTAGAATAAACAACCATAAAAGCATATTGTAGCTTTTCTTTTTCATAAAGACTTTTTAATTATGTCCTCAGAGAAGCTTTTTACTGCAAGAAGGAAGTTTCTGATCTGCTCTTGGTTATATATATATTGGGGGAAACATGTACTGGCCACCTTCTCTACAGACCCAAGCCTGTACTGTGTCCTGGAGCTTCTTTCCTGAGGGAGGACTTTGTGTTTGTTCCAGTTGAATTTCACAAAGTCCCTATGTGCCCTTTCCTCTGGCCTGTCTGTGTCCCTTTGAATGGCATCCCTAAGCAGGGGGAGTATCAATAGATGCCTCAGCCTGGTGTCATTGCAAACTTGCTAAGAGTGCTCTCCATCCTCTCTTCCTGGTCACAGATAAGGATGTCAACCAGCACATGCTGGACTCTGGGTAGAGTATGACCCCATAACCACTTCCTTCTGAGCAGGGTCATCCAGCCAGTGTTGTACCATATAGTTGTCCTTGTAGTTGAAGTACAATTTCTGGGATGCAGCATATGATTAGTGGTGCCATGTAAAAACTGAATAGGAAATCGTTAAAATTTAATAAAAGGAAGGAATACTTTTTTGCGTTCTGTTTTTTTATTTTTAGAAGGCTGTGCGGTTTCTCCATTGCATTTAAACATTTTTCATTCACTTTTCCTAAACTGAAGAACAGAAATATATTTCCAATGTATTATACAAAAGAAAATAATACTCATCAGCTGCTTAAGAAAAAAACTTGTGATGCATGCAACATATGTAATATTTAAAATCACTGTCACTGATAATCTCACTTTCTGTCATTCAAAGATTATAAAGATGCTCTCTGAGTAGGGATCAAATGTGGAAATGATATTCATATTGCAGGTAGTCTGTAACTCTGTCACTGTGATTTACAAAGAGGAGAATACTAAATAGTATTTTCTTTTTCTTTTTGTTATAATCAAATACTCACCTTTAGATTAAAAAAATCTAATAATGACTAATGGGCAATGATCTTCTGGATTAGCTGCAGAGCATTCAATATCTCTTTGAGTAGCGATTACCATCTTTTTTGGGGGGGGATATCAATTTAAAGGTCAAGTGCTTCCATAAAAAAGAGTGATTATCCAGTATTTCATATGTTGAACAAAAGCTTAGCAAGATTCATTGTGTGTCAGTTGCTTTTGTGTATAGCATATATGCAGTGAAATGGATTGCTTAATTATCTAACTACCTGTCTGCAGGGAAGGGATGTGATCGTGAATAGAATCTGTCAAATAGATACTTTACTTTGCTTGTGATAGTTAATCAATTACTGTAGTGGTTTCAGGTTATAAGTTGGCTTTTTAAAAATAGGCAAAAATTTAAATTACTTTCATGCCAACAGCCAGGGATTTGGTTATAAATGGATGATTTTATTGGGAATGGAATGTGGAATGAAGATGAAAAGGAGGAAGGAACAAAACAGGGCTAATCTTACAACTGGTCCCTTTCTCTTTCCTTTCAATTCTCATACTGTTCTTTTACAAGCTATAAAAGTATTCTGTGACATGATAAAAATGGCTAGGGCTATATTTAGAACAAATCCAAGCAAGTGAACTTGAAGCTGTTTTATACATTCTTTTCTTATTTTTTTATTTTTTATAATTACTGTTATTTTTTCCTGGTGGATTTTCATTGGTTAATTTTGTAGGTTAATAGAATTGGAGGTATCTTAAATATGTTCAAACAAAATATGCAGAAAAAAGATCACATTTTTATTTTTTAAATTGTTTTCCCCCTGTTGTGAGATAGTTTTCTATCAGCTGAAGATATTCTCATTTGTAATTAGGGATTACCTTTTTAGTTTGTAAACATTTTTATCTGTTTCTGGATTTTGTTTTTGGGTCACATCCATTTTTCTACTGATGTGCTTATATTTGTCAAAGAGTTAATGTGTGCTTGATCTATTGCATTTCAAGAAACACTGCTGGCTCTTTGTGGGGTTCTGTTGGTCGCTTTACATGGCATTGTTACCTCTCCCTTAGCAGAAGAGCAGTTTTTAAAATTGAATAGTAATAATTGATATCAAGAGAAATGGGAGTAGTGGATTGTTAAAAACCTTTGCTTTTCTTCAAGTAAAATATTTATATAGGATAAAAAAGTCTTTGTGTGAAGTCCAGCCACCAGATGGACTTTTGTACAAACAGAGATCAACACTTAAGAGTATAAGGTATATACCCGAGTGACAACATGATAGGAAAACTTTTATCAAATGCTTTTGATAAAGTTTTTTTTTTTTTAAGGATAATGTCTCTAAAAATATAAAATATAAATTTAAAAAATCCTATTGCTGTTGTAGAAGGTATCTAATAAATACTTTAAACATCTCAAGTTTAAGGCTAGGAATTGTAAAGCTTTTCTCATTTATACAGACTCACTTAGGATAAGCTGTTTTATCTGCAGAGGGGGAGAGAAAGGAGACTGGGGGTTTTATAACGTGACAGATCCAGATTAATAAAAAACAACAACAAAAAACCCCAATGAGTTTTCATTAGTGTATTGTATATTAGCCCCACTCCATGCATGAGAGTTTCTCTTAATTATGTGAGAGGTGAGTACCAATACAGTTAAGATAATTCACTTGATGAACGCTGCCAAAAATCTGTGTTTTGTTTTGTGTCCCTGCAGAATGTTAATGTCTAGTGCCTAGGTGAACATCCACCTTTTGAACAATAGGCATTAGCTATTGTTGCTAAAGAAAGCTGTGTTGCTTTCTTTTTTTTTTTTTTTTTTTTTTTGGGTTTTCCTCATGGCTGCACACATAGTAAATCTTTAACTTCAAGTGTCCTTCAGAGGTGACCAACTAAAATATTAGCAAAATAAATGTTTTATGGGAAAATGTTGGCAGAAACCCCAGCAGAAACAGGTGGTATTGGGTTATTTCAATATAATGTAATGATGCAGCCAGGTTTCCATCTGGACAGCATGTGGTTGTGTCTACTTAGAGAGTATCAGAGGGTGTGAGTATGCACCAGGGATAATGGTGTTGCACAAAAGTGTAGCTGGATGGCTACTGTGCAAAATAATAGTCAGGGTTCCAGGTCCTCTGGGTTAAATACCTTTACTGTCAGAATCTGAACTTCTTCATAAAATATTAACGATGAAGCAAACCTCTGACATGCAATACTGAGCCGTGTAATTATAAGGCAGTTCCTGGAAGCCAAGTATTGTTCATGTTATAGCTAGGCGTTTATTATAAAAGAGTTCATTACCCTTGGAAGCTAAGATATATTTCAAAAGAGTCCTGGAAGCAGAGGCACTTTCAACAAGCTTTACTGTATGAGGAAAAAAGCTCCAAGTAAGTTGATCAGAACATAATTAGGAAACAGGAGAGGAATCATTGGATACACGATTGCCAAGGATCAGATGAACATCTGGAGTACATGTCTCCATCTTCATTGGCTTCACTGTAGACATGCTGAATTGCACTGGGTAAAGCATTTTTAAAACTAGATGTGGTTTTCCTTTGGACTGGCAGATCCTCTCACAAATCACGGCTTTGCTAAGATATGCCACAGACCATCTTCACACCTGTGTGCTCTCTGTACAGAGGCAAGTGAAATCTGGTTGCAAACACTGGCAAAGGCTGAACTGAGGACAGGACTTAGTCTGATGCATTTACCGGGAGATTTGGAAGATACCCTTGTAAAATACAGTTTTGTGAGCAGGGGTGTAATGAGGAAGTTTGTGGGCTAAGAGGAGCAACAAGCTCAAACTCCCTTGAGGCTGTCAGGAGGAGCAGAGTTGACACAGAGCCGTTTCCATTACTTGGAAGTGAAGTATCAACTCTTGAGAAGCACACAAGCAGTGTATCCCATGGGAAACAGGGGGCTCTTAACAAACACACAGGGCCTGATTCTTTACTGTTTTTGTATTTTGTGCACATTTAGTCCATGTTTACCGTATCAATCAGCTTGATAGCATTTGACACCCTGTGTCAATTGATCAGCACAAATGTAAATCACGGAAGCAGGGCTGAGGAAGATTAAGACCAGGTCTTGGGCTGCCATGAATTACATAGCATTTGTGGGCTTCTCTGATGATCAAGCTGAGGAACTGGCACAGGCAGTTTTTCACTGCTGATATATCACTTCTATAGATGTATGTGTTAAAAATCCCCATGTCTCTTTTCCCCTTGCTCATGTGATGACCTGATTACACTGGAAACAGTTCTTTCTGCCAGGGAGAAGAACCACTGAAAATTTAGGGTGCTAGCCAGCAGCACTTGGCAGCTAAAGATCAACATGCTGCTGCCATTAATCGTTAGTATCGTACAGAGGTGCCAAAAGCCATGGAAAATACGAGATGACATCCAGCAACTGATGAATGTGATGATTACAAGATCAGCAAGTATTTAACAGTAATGGGTATTGGACAGTATTTGGAAGGAACAACCCTTACCATTCAGCTGATATTAAAAAACCCAAAACCATGCTCCTGACACTGGCTAACGAGGATTTGTGCCAAAGAGAGATCTGTTCCCCCTCTCCTGAACAAATCCAGCTCTGGTTCATAATGCCTGTACTGAGAGGAAATGTAATTAGAATAGGTACCAAGGGCTAGACATCTAAGGCCTCCATCCAGACTGCTTAGAAAAATAAGGATATTCTCCTACCAGTGGCATTCTATGAAAAGTGATGTTATCTCACTTATCTCACAGTGCTGTAGCTTTCAGTTTCAAGTTGCACATGTGCTGAAGTGCTTTGCTGGACCAGGGAACTCGACACTTTTCCTGGAGCTCCAGTGGCTTGAGGGAAGCCATGTGATGGTGCAGCTTCATTTTATTGTTCAGTCTCACCGTGTTTGTGATGCTTCCTGAGGGGACCATGCCTTGGTGTGTTGTGTGTCATTTCCATTCACTTTGTAGTCCATGGAGGAACAGCACTGTTCAAATTACATTTTACAATTGTTGGATTATGGCCTTCTTTCAAGAGAAATCTTTTCAGCAGACTGAAAGAATTTGTGTATTCCCAGTTTCCTCCAAGTTCAGATCTGTGGCTACTCATGCCGTGAGTTTGTGTGGCTTCTTCCCTTCCTTGCTGAAAATAAAGCCATGCCTAGACACAAGACTAGCTTTCTGTGATCTGTAACTTTTTCCTTTTCTTGCCACAAGACTAGAGTTGCTGGGGCAGCAGAGAGTTTTTCCAGAGTCAATTAAGCAAGTTTTAAATGGTTCTTTAATCTCCATAGAAGCCTCAAATGAATGACTTGTGACAGCAAACAGGCTGAAGGTAGTGCAGATTAAGGATGTCAGTGCACGTGACTGTCTATCTACATCCTGATCACGATGCTGATTTAATAGGTCTGGTTCAAGGCTCCTTGGCTGCATAGACTGATTTGAATTTTATTTTACCAAGGATGAGAAGAACTAAGATATCCCCGATCTGAGCATGACAATCAAGTAATGGGGGAAAAGAAATGTGGTGGAGCATATGACCAGCTACTGTCTCTACTTGTAAATCCCTGTTCATCTCCTGCCTCCATTATGCTCCTGGAACAGCCCTTTGCCACTCACCTTTGCAGTGCTCTGTACCTAAAACCAGCCTGTGACCACAGGTACACTGCAAGTGTAGTACTGCATGCTGAGAGTTTAAGAGTTCTGAGAAAGTAAGAGCAAATTTGGTGCATTCACTCCTCCTCAGAGAATTTTTTTATTCGGATAATCCTGTCTAGAGACATAACATGGTCACTTCAGATCTGGAAACAACCAAGGAATTTCAGTGGTACCTCCTCTGAGGAGGCTGTCAGCTGTCAGTGAGCAAGTGCCTGGTGCTTCAAGGGGGAGGAGATAGGGGGAAATCAACAATTCTCTGGAGGAGCCTTAGCTGTAAAAGCAGTCCTAATTTTTGGCCTACTTTCTCTCCCCCACACCTGTATTAACAAGTGGAGTAATTCCTTTGGGTGCTGAGTCAGGCTGACCAAAGTCATTACCCTCCACTTGTGAGGAAAGAGCAGATGGTCTCAGCGCAGTTCCAGATGTGGGGGAGATTTAGTAATGAAACACACATCAGGTAAGAGGCTAAGAAACTTTTGGGTGACACAAGAGGGAATGATCTAGTAGTGATGCCATAGTTTCTGCGAGCACATCTCTGTGCTGTGGGATGGGAAGCCTGAATTTATTAGTGGAAAAGACCACAGGTCCTGTTCCTCTGGATTTTGGCTCTTACAATGGAGTTAGTGTATGCTAATTTCCTTGACCTTTTTGGTTGATGGGCACACTGCTTCTCCTCAGCATGTCTGAGATTTCCATTTGAAGTCTGCATGTGGCTTTGAATTAAGAAACAGTTTGGGTTGGAAGGGACCCTAAATATAATCTTGTTTAATCTTGTTCCAATTCCACTGCCATGGGCAGGGAACCTTCCGCTAGACCAGATTGCTCAGAGCACCATCTAGCCTAGCCTTGGACACTTCCAGGGATGGGGCATCCACAGTTCCTCTGGACAATCCATTTCAGTGCCTCACCACCCTCGCAGGAAAGAATTTCTACCTAAGGTAAACTTGTTGTCTTTCAGTATAAAGCCATTTCTCCTTGTCTTGTCAATCCATGCCCTTGTAAAAAGTCCCTCTCCAGCTCTCTTGTAGCCCTTTATGTAATGGAATGGCTGCTATAAGCTCTCCCCAGAGACTTCTCCAGGCTGAAGAGTCCCAACTCTCTCTCAATAAGAGAGAGATCTGTCTTAGTAAGTGCCTCTGATCACCGTGGTGGCCTACTCTGGACTTGTGTTAGCAGCCCATATACTTAGGTTAAAACTACAAATCTGGATGCAACACTGCAGGTGGGATCACACCAGAGCATAGCGGAGAGAATCCTCTTATCCACTTGCTGCCCACTCTACTTTGATGCAGCCCAGAATGAAGGTGGTTTTCTGGGCTTTGGGTGCCCATGTCGTGCTCATGTTGCTTCTCATTCACCAACACCCTCTATTCTTTCCTCTCAGGGCTGCTCTCAAGCCATTCTACACCCAGCCTCTCTTTGTGCTTGGGACTGCTCTGGCCCAGGTGTGGGACCTTATATTTGGCCTTCTTGAGGTTTGCACAGGCTGACACTCAAGCCTGTCCAGGTCCTTCTGGATGCCATCCCTTCCCTCCAGCATGTGACCACACCCCACAGTGTGGTGTCAATGCAAACTTGCTGAGGGTCCATGTCACTAACAATACCTTTGGATTCATTGCTTCTTTTTTGCTAAGGTCAGGATTAAACGTGCAAGATGGTATTTCTTGCTTGGACTCAGATGTTTATTAGTTCTTATCTATATTACAGTCTCACAAACTGTGAGTTCTACAGCACTTCATTCTAACAAATTAAAAATGGAGCTGTATCTCTCTCTACAAGGCCTTTTAACGATAAATTGTGTAATTAAGAAATGATACCTAAATTATTTTTACTTTTAATTTATTAACCAACACCTGTGGCCTGCAATGTGACTTTTTTATCAAATTATACAATTCTACCCAAACCCATGAAGAAGATGATGAAGAAGAAGGAGTAGCCTCTGCCCTAAAACTTCAATCTTGCTTTATATATATTACAGTATTCGAAAACCTTAAACTCTAAGCTTTCCACCATGCGATATTACACACTTCTATTCAAACTATGCACCCATAATCCCATTTCTGTTATACAATTTTGGAAGCCTTTTCACGGCTTCAGGTCGAATGTAGTGTTCTCTTGGGGGTCAGTGTTTGTCAGCACAGAAAGTCTAAAATTCTTAGTAACCGGGGTTCCAACAAATACCAACCACAGAGGAATACCTTTCGTTGCTGTTGTTTACCTGGACACCAAATCATTGACCAAAACTCCCTGAATACGACCATCCAGATAGATCTTTGGTCAAAAATACTTAGGAATAGACTCATTGGCTCATGGAGACAAACCCCACCTCTCCCCAGAAGCAGGTCAGATCCAGGACAGTCTTTTCCTTATCCAAAGAGGTAAAAACTTCACAGCTGCCTGTGGATTTGAAGGCTCTCTACTCTTGTTTTGACAAATATAAACCACTATTTGCTATTTGCTGAATTGAGGTTGTGTCTGTGTCTGCCACCATGGTTCATAGGTCTGCATCTCAAAGGACCTTTGGATCATTTTGGGTCTATCCAGAGTGGAGAAAGTCTGTGCAGCTGAACTTGTTCCAAAGCAGTTCATCAATCTGTAATGTTTTCAAGAAAGTTTTATTTTGCTGCTATGTCTACTAAAGAATTTAAGGCTGTCCTGGCAGAGGATCAAACCCTGTGTTATTTGGTACTGTACTGACTTCATAACGATTTGCAGGATGGACTCAATTAAGTCTAAAAAATTAGGAAGGTGTGTCTTTCTGGTCTTTACATTAAATGCATACTGTTTCTCAAGTATTCAGGAGTTGAACATATGCCACATTTTGAAGCCAGTATATTTGAAGGTCCACAAAGAAATGTACTATGCTATGTATAATATATTTCCTGGAAACAATCTAAGGTATATTTATATCTTCTGCTGTGAGAGATGTTAGTAAGTGCTTCCAGTAAAAGAGCATATAAAGGTGAATCCTGAAAGACAGGGTAAAGAGTTGTAGGATATTATTATTTATCATTGAGTAACATTGCAAAACTCTCCATCTTAATTTCATCTGAACTCTGGCTGAGTGTCGAAAGACATAATAAAAACAATCAGTATATTCTCATTTTTCTGTGTGAGAGGATGAAGTCATGGCATATGGTCAGCTCACCAGTGCTGTTAATAATAAACCACAGCTAATTAAGTGCTGATTTATTCCTCTAGGTAAGTGAAACAAATTGCTTTAACGGCTTTTGCTGAGGACCATCTAGTCAGATAGATTATGTATAGGAAGTTAAAGCTAAAAATTATTAGAGATCATATTTCAGTGTGGTGGAGTTTTATGGTAGAAACAATTAGAAACCTAACAGAATGTGTCCTGTATTCTCTTTGATGGAAAATCAGATGTTAATCTGGGGAAAAGTCTAATCTCAACACAGCTGCTCCCCTTGCACTGTTGCACCAGATTTAAGCTGGATAAAAATGGAAACATGTTTAAAAAATTGATCATAGCTTATAATGACAATAATCACCTTGAAATTGGTTGTTACTACAGTTTATGAACAGAGTATTAGAGCATAAAATGCCCTCAGATTCCCTCAGGCTATTAGCTAACATGCTGGTTGTTAACTGCTGGTCAGATAGGATCTTTATTTAGTGACCCTCTTTCAAAGACGTGGAGTTGATCCTGGGAAGCTGTGGGATGGGGTGCTTCATTGGGGTAGTGGCAGAGAGAGAGTGGGACCTTGGACAGGTAATCTCCTTTGTGAGAATCCTCTTTCCCCCATATCTGTAGTCCAGTTCCTTTGGAGCGTGGCTGTGAGCTCCCACTACAGCTTTCCCAGAGAAAGTTTTCCCAAAAAACAGGCAGGCAACCTGTTGCAGGGTGTTGAAGGTCTCACACAGGCAAACCCTGGGGCTCTTTGCAAGTAGAAGCTTGGCTGGGCAGACTGGGATGGGGAGAAGCCTTTCCTTTTCAAATATGTGTCATGGGATTTTGTACTCTTGATGGCAGCAGTACTGTACAGTTGCAAAAAATATAGGAATTGTTCTTTTTGTTTCATTGAGCTTTGCATAATCTATGTTCCTTTCTTTTGCATTGCTCACATAGTTACTTACAAAATCCTGCCTGATGTGGAGATACTGCTTTAGTTTAGATGCTTACTGCTTTCTGAGCTGTGAAATAGTAAGGAGCTAATAAAATTATATCTCTGGAATTACCTCTGCTAACCTAAAGATTCAATTTTGTCTACTGAGGTTTTCTGGTATTCATAAATTTGTGGTTTACAGGTCAAAATTTTGGTATCTTTGGAAAACGTAATGTCACAGAGCATTCATGGCTAACATTTATGTCTTGATCCCAGAAGTCTGAAGTAATAGGAGCAAATTTCACCATTGCACATGCTATATTTGGGTGTGTTTTTTTCTCGGCAGTGTTGGGGCCCTTGTTCCTAGAGAAATAGCTCTTTAGCAGAGCTAGTTGCAATTTGTGGCAGCGAATTTTTTCCTGTGACTTGTGACGTTCCACAACATTGAAAATGCATATGGAAACAAGTGAGTGATTTTGGGTAAATTTCTGAGTGTTTGATGGAAAAGACTAAAACAAAACATTTTTTCTTGACTAATATCTGGCTTACAGCTCTAGAGAGGTTTGTTGTGCAGACCACCAGAAGCTTTTTATGGCACTTAAAAGCAGTTTATATGATGCTAAAACTTCAAATATAATTATGCTAGCTCAGGAAATGTTTCACAGACATAAAATTCCATGTGTCGGTCTATGGCTGCAAGAAGAGCAGGCTGCTACAGCAAGGCGTTCCACGTCTGTACTCTGAGGGCTGACTCATTTCCAGGATGCAAGTGTTCTGTGGTCTGTCATGACCTTTTAAACTTCCTAATCAAATTGAAGAGAGGCAACTTGCTGAATATAATCTCTGTAGAGTGGAAACTTTTTTTGTTAATTTTTTTTGTACAATATTCTGCCAGTAGGTTATGTAACTTCATAATCTCATTTTCCATCACAGTGTCAACCAATATTTTCTCCTCCTTCATGGGCCATGCTCTCCTGCAGCAACTGGTTGCTCACATGGACCAGAAGCAGGCTCTGGCAGAGGTGAAAGGGTGGATCCTATGGCCTGGAGGAGCTATAGTGTGGCCCAGCCTACCAGGGAAGCTGTGGGGCTTGGCCCTATGGTACACAGTCTGGAAAAAGCTCTGGCAGTAACAGTCTGCTGCACTGCAGTGGGGAGCTGGGAGCAGGACAGGAGCTGGGCAGTGGCTGCCCCACCAGGGTGTAGCCCTGTGGCAGTCCCTGAGCAGGACTATGGGGCAGTAGTGAGGAACTGGTGAACACCAGTGACAGACAGATGGAGCACAAGGATGAGGCATGGCCAGGGTGAGAGGTGCAGGCAGGACATCCATTAGGGGCAAGGGCAAGGTGATTGGGTGGTCTCAGCTGGACCATCAGGGCAATGAAGGCTCATTAGTACCCTCAGGAGGCTGATAGTGCCGCGTGGGTTTTCCTTGATCTCACTCGCCTCTTGGTGGAGTTTACTTTGTATTAAAAGAAACCTGCATTGGGGAAGGGAGTGACTTTTGTGAGTGTATTGAAGGCAGTATGTAGGGGAACTTGTTTCTTGCCTAGGCTCTAGGCAATATTTAACTTTTGATATTATAATATTGTCATTAAATTGTATCATTTGAACAAAGTGAGACTAATACTTCTCCCTGTAGGTGTTTTTGTGTTGGTGGGCAATGAGGTATGGACTATAAATTCCATGGGAGAAAGCAGGAATAAGACTTTCTACTTCCTCTCTGGATGTTCTCTTCTGGGCCAAGAAATAAATGATGAATTTCAGTCTTCTTTATATCTGATTTAATTTTATTAATAGAAGTATCTGTGTCAAGTGAAATGGAAGTCTTGGGTTTTGTTGGCCCAATAAGACAAAACCAAAACTTATTCTAATTTGGTTCAGCATGAGTGGAAGGGTTTTTTCTTTTTTTCTTAGTTTTAATTCAGCTGCCAAATTGATAAGAAAGTATTCCCACAGTGCTGCCTGACAGATTTTTGGGGAAATAGTCTTCTGAAAAATATTTTGTAAAAGATCTGTGATTTGCTTTGTGGAAGACAAAATGCTTCATTCAGAATCAAATGAAAACTGTAGAAGGATCACAATAATTTAATATGTTTTATCCTAAATTCTGTAACGTTTCTTCTGTAGTTATATCTACTCAGACTACCTAATGAGCTCCCTGTGCTGATCAAAATTCCCAGAAACAAATGCCATTGAAAGTATAATGATGTTGTTAGAATGTAAACAGCATTTTCTGTTTCTGTGTTATAAACTACCTGAAACTTTTCAGCCAAATGGTTTATTCAGTTTCTACTGAGTTATACCTAAAGTGCTGCACTTTGCTGTTATAGGAAATCAAATGCATTTACTTATCACAAGTAAGATATGGGGAGATAGTAAGGCTTCTTTTGGTTTTGGTTTAGTTTTCTGTATGCTTAAAACCATATTTCTTAACATTGAACACAACTATTGTAGTTAAAACCCTAAGAGACCTATGTCTAGCAGCCAAAGTACAGAAAAAACTGCTCTTTGATTGAGGATGCTTGCCAAAGTTACATTGAAACCAAAGTGAATATTGCCTAAGCCAGCTGATCTTCCTGATTATTATATTTTGGCCCAGAGAACAAAAACAGGAACATGAAGGAGCTACCCAAAAAGTCACATATGGAAAATGCTCTTTCAGGCTTGAATTTATTTCCAGTTTTAATTTTGAGTAAGAACTCCTTTTGATAGTGGCTATTATTTCAGTAGGGCTGTAACCAAAGTATACTTTGGTGTAAATGTGTAGTTTATGAGTGTGTAGAATGTGAAGTTTGGCTAGTGGATCTTGTTTCCAGTTAGCCTGCAGGTAAACTTGATTTTGGCATAGTGCCCCAAACCTTAAGGTAAATGCCATCGAGAGTTTTCTGGCAGTGTTGAAAACGCCATAAATATCTTTGTTTCTTACTCTTACATTAACAGTTAAGAAATTTACTTGCAATATAGCAGTTGTTACACCTCCTTATCCCCACAAGTGACCTGGCATTTTAGCTGCTTAGCTGCTTCCTCTACTAACAGTCTGCAAGGAGGTATTTTCCTGAAAGGTTACCTGGAGAGAGAAAAAACCCAAAACTGGACACCTGTATTCCCTGAGTTTTTTCAGCACTGTGAAGGTGTTGCCCTTAGTCACTTTATTAAGGAAGCAGCTATCTGGGAAGAACTGGTAGCATACGAAATGACATAATGGACCAGAAAGGAAATTTAGGACTTGGAGTAGAGACGCCAGGGGCCACACCTGGAGGTATGAAGATATTAAAGCTGGGATAAGTTTGAATTGTCCTCACTTCTCAGAGTAGAAATGAGAGAAAGAGACAAAAATGTAGCCTAATATTAACATCATTTTCAGAAACATAGTTTTCCCCAAGAAGTTTAAAGCTTCCTTGATTTTGTGTGAAGTGAATTTTAGCTGGAGTGGAGGAATGGTGGGCTGAGGCCAGATTTTTCTGAATCTTTGAAGAGATGCTCATAGTGAGGCTTTTAGAGTTTAGTTAGGTAACAAAACAAGGGTGACGCTTCCAAAAGAAAGAAAAGACATTTACACGAACTTCAGCATGCTGTAAGCCAACTTAAGCAAAACAGAGGCGACAGGCAGTTATTAGTTCCTTCTTTGACCTTCACTGCAATAGTTTTGTATTCTGGCACAGATAAAAACCTGATTCTCCAATCAGCTCTGTTTTGGGAGAGCAAGGCATTGAATGAAATGCCAGTATTGAGATCTCATTGCACTTCTGCCATGCAAGAACCCTGACCTGCTTTTCAAGTTGCTCTGCGAGGACTTTCCTTCCCCGGTCACCTTCTTCTTTTCCTTGAGTCTGTTTCCAGCTAAACTTCATTGTTTTTTCACAGGAGTTTTTGGCAGAGTATCACTGCTACCTACCCAGCCCTCACAGTAGCAGAGTTTGGTTAACTCCTGCTTCTCATGTTGTCTGTACTTCAGCATCTGAGCTATCTGTGTCTGCTTAAGGGACCTACATGTGCATGTCTGTTCTTGCAAGCAAAGTGTGGCAATTCAGCACACACTGGTTGGTTTTAGCTGATGGTAGCAAAAGAAAAGCAGTTGCATGTATTTATGTAATGTCTGCAAGTACAGACTTAAAACTGGCTGCTTTAGAAAAACTGCAGATTCACATTATATTCAACTCTTTTGGTAAGGGATCTCCTGGAACAGTACTTGTAAGGGAGTTTATTTCTGCACTTTATATAATATAGTTTGTAAAAAGGTAATAAGTAAGTGTAAAAAGTGTAAACAGCTTGGCCTGTGACAGACTACACTGATATCTAAGGGATACGTAACCATTTGTTCAGATGCACCTCACACTTGGATACACACCTGTGTTTTGGAGTTACCTCCCTGTCTCTACCTTCCACTCTTCTTTGTAAAACTGTCATGTTGTTATATTGGCATAAGGGAAAAATTGGTCCAAGTTGAGAAGAGACATGGAAAATATTTTTTTGTTAAAAAAAATTTTTTTTTTGTTGCTTCTGTTAGTTGTATTATTACGCAAAACTAAACTCTACACTTAAATAGTCTGAAGTTTCTCACCTAATTTTGTCTCTGTTAATGCAAAATAACATTTCCTATGCTTAGAAACATGCTCAAGCATGTTTTCAAGCATCTTAGGTATGTCCTACACAATGGTTAAATGTGAGGAGATTTCCTCTCTTAAGGATCTCAAAGATTCGATATGCTCATCACATCTGCCTACTGAGGTGTGCTGGTTTCCTCTGTGCTGTCCCTGCTCTGTGGCTTTGAGCTACAGGGGGGATTGCTATAAGAAGTCACAAGTACTTGCCTCAGGTTATGTACCTGCACCCTGCCTGGACATCAGGACCAAAAAATGCTGGTTCAGTTCATGTGCTTGGTGTAATTATGTGTTTTGCTGACAAGTGGGAAGATTCTCTACTTCCTCAGACAGTAATTTCTTCAGTCTCCATGTCTTAAAGCCTTAACTAATGATCCCTAAGATGGACTTCTCCCCGACCTCATTAACCAGTTAAACAAATCAAAATAAAGAGTTCTTCAGGCTGCAAAAGATTGCTGAGAGGGCCTATAGCACAAACATTATCCTTTCCATTACCATTAGAAAACAGAAGCATAATGCCCCAGATGGTCCTATCTTCACCATTTCAATATGATGTGCTATTACACATTAGTACATTTTTATATAGTCCCTCTCTCAAGTGCCCAGGTTTCTGTCCCCCCAGAATATCCTGTGTTGCTGCTTGAGTCTGTTCTTTGTGTCAAATTCTGTGCTGAAGGGTATGGGACAAACAGCAAGAGCATCAGCAATGTCTGGCTGCTCTGCTGCAGTTTTACTGCAACTTGTTCACAAGTTTGCGATATTTGAGTTTTTGAAAGGGATATTTATTGTTCTGCTTGCCAGCAGGAAGAGCAGGATAATTCTTTGCCTGAATGAGAATACTGTGTTCTTCTCTCTCTGAGTACGCATTGAAAAACAGCTGAAAAAGCAGCAGGAGGAGGAAGGTGGGGAAATGGTAACTTGAATAGAATACTGGTATTTTCAGGAGGGCAGAAAAATTCTGAGGGGAGGAAACATATTTGTGGGGAGATTATACAATAGAGCATGTTGCATATTGTTTTCCTTGACTCTGCTAAATATCTGATAACAGTGAGAACATAGTTGAAGTTACTAATGGTATTCAGTATTTTGACAGTGATATAGGGAAGGACCAATGCAAATTTTTCAGATACACTAAATACAAAGAAAAGTTAAAAACACAAATACTGTGGCTTTTACACTCCCTAGAGCTGAGAGAAGCTGTCCAGTAACTTTGTCCGTTGGTGCCAGACAACACTTCAAAATAGTCTTGAGTGATTTAGATGAATTTGGAGCAGGTGAGACCAAAGTTTGAATTAGTGGTGTGGATAGGTAAATATTGAAAGAACAAGCTGACTAGCAAAACATTTAACTGGGGGATCTGTCACCATTTGCTTTGCTCAAACTGGAATATTTGGAAAACCAGCTCCGTACAGCATTCTTGTGGAATACGACAAATTTAAAGCAACTTTCAAGGAAAACTGGTCCCTTAATGCACAACTTGGAGCTCTGGCTGTGAGCGTCTTCCTATCAGTTTCTGTTTTGACACAATTTGATTGTGATTTAAAAAAAAATCTTAAAGCTTCAGAGCTGAAATAATAAGCTTTGAACAAAAGATCACTTTTAATTTACATGCACTTTACAAGCACACTGTTATAGGATGTAATGGCTCTTTCTTTGGATGTTAACTTTTTATTTAGGCTTAGCTTCGATGTAGCCATATGCAAAACATTGGAAATGCAGTTAAGAAAGCAGAAAGCGTGAGTGAAAAATAGCCATAAGCCTGAGCTAGGCTCTCTCTTATAAAATGCTGTTTTAGTGAACAGTAACTGTTGTAAGTTGGCTCCATATTGAGGGGTCTCTACACAAATTTTGCACAAAATTAGTGTACTCCAATGTAACGCTATGATCATAACTCCTTTTCATGAAAAAGATACTTTTTTTTTCCTGCTTTAACTTCTTTTGAGGAAGGACATTGGGTTTAAGGTGCATTTTCAGTACTCTTCTCTGTCACCATCTTTCCTTCATTGCAAGTCTGCATGAAATACTAACCAAAGATTGGACTATTCAGTGCCACAAAGTGATCATAACTAAGAAAAGAATGATTATACTGTGTGAGACCCAAAGGTTCATGTAATTGTGCATTCAGTGTTAGACATTAGCAGGTAACTATGGAGGAATATAAGAGCCAAGGATAAATCTTGACCTGACAATCCCACAAAAAGTCAATTTGGGCTTCACAGAATTCACAAATTTATTTTGACCAGCTATCTCTTTAAAAAAAAATATTGTCAGAGTGTGATACTAAGTACTGTGCTTAGGGCAGCTCTGCTTACATTCAGATCACAAAGGCTGTTGTACTGCCAGAGCCAACTCCAGGGCTGGGGTCAGATTTTTAATGATATAAATCCTGGTGGTTCCACTGGCTGGAGAAAGCCATGTTGATTTGTTTGGGTCAAAAATGTAGCCTGTAACTTTTATGTCTTTAAAGCTTATCTAAGTTTTCTGTTACTCTTTGGTCAATTTTTGTGTTAATGGTTTCATAATTACACAGATCCTTGGGGTAAGCTCCCATCTCATAAACCTTTTTACATGGTTTTGAACTCTGTATTCTCCTGTAGCCTTTTTCATGAGGCAGTGAAGTCCATACTTACCAATAAACAATTAAGGGAACAAAACCAGTCTAAATACATTATTCTTTCATTTGTTGTTTACCTCAACTTCTTGACCCTTTACTCATAGCAAGATTGTGTGAGTTCAGTGAAACCCATTTGCTCCTTTGCGTCTGTACCCTGATCTGGGCAACATGATGGAGAGAGTTTAAGTCTTCCACATTGTCAGAGCTTTTCATCATGGGGTCATGGCATGCCCCCTTCCCCGAGACACAAATGGTCAAATAGAACTCATTTTCCGTCAACAGAGAGCTCAGCAAAATAGGGGGCCATCAAAATTAGCAGTGGAAGAGGCTTACTGAAAACCATCTTTTCTGCTCTTTGTAGATGGAGGACTGTACTACACTGAATTTTTTTCCCCATCCTTTGTCTAGCCAGTCTCAGAAAGACTCAATCACTAGGGCTCAGCTGTTTCCCTTGGGAGACTATTCCACAGCCTAATGGCTAATATTTAACCATTTCGCTAAATGTTTCCAGATAGCCATCTCTTCCTCTGCCTCATACTCTGTTACATCCCATCACTTCTAGTCAGGTATACTTCCATGAGCCAACTGATACAAAATATTTCTTATTCACAAGAAAAAAAAATACTTTTTTCTTTGGTAGGAAGAAACCAAGGCTTGACTCAAGATGAAGCTTCTCCATTTCCAGCGTTTAGGAAAATTTCTTTCTTGTCTCTTTCTGTCTAGCAAGAGTTGAGAAGTGTTAATAGCGGGAGATGCTTCAAACACACGCGCGCACACACACACACACACATACAACATACAATCATTCCACTGATTATTTTAAGTACTAGATTCTACTGTAGGATCTTTAGTGAATGTCCTAGATGTCCGAGATGATGGAGGGAAGCCTGGAGGGCTGTGTTAATTGTTTCCTTCACTTTTTATTTTCCCCTCAAGAAAATTATAATTTTTTTTCTGTATATAAATAACTTTCAGTACAATACTGATGTCTGTCTCATTCAAAGTGAGATTTTATTCTTCTGTCATGAGACTGATATCAGTGTATCTGGAAAAGAGTGGAAATGGCCAAGATACTTTTCAGAGTGTGATTCAGAAGGGTTTAGGTCTGTTTAGTAGTGCTGAGTGTGGCCTTTTTTGGTCTCTGCACTCAGTCCCAACTAGGATGGGATGTGCAGGTAACACTATTGTTGTCTCACCTTCTTGGAGCATCTGGCTCCAGCT
The DNA here is from genome assembly GCF_000277835.1 of Geospiza fortis. Classification (NCBI taxonomy): domain Eukaryota; kingdom Metazoa; phylum Chordata; class Aves; order Passeriformes; family Thraupidae; genus Geospiza; species Geospiza fortis. Next base: position 2,158,542 of record NW_005054396.1, on the reverse strand, counting down.
TGAGCTACCTATAGGGTAGTCTCTAGGATTAGGAAATTTAGCAGACTCCAGGTGGTGGAAACAAGGATTTAGGTATCTTTGAGGCGCTGCACAAAGCTATGCAGGGTTTTTGTGAGAATTATTGTGGGAATCAATCAAGTAAATGGAGTAGATTTACTTTATTGATTATTTATTTATTAAAACTTTATCGATAAGGTTTTCAGTGTAAGTCTCTGCAAGTAGGTGTTATGCTTTGACTAAACAGTGCTAAGGAATTGCTTTTACTTGTTTTGTGTAGAAGGATTCTTGGCAGAACAAGTGCATGCTATTCTCCTACAAGAATTGGACAACCCTGACCTGCAGATTACAGAGTTACTTCGAAGATCATGTACTGTCCTTGGAACAAGATAGACCATGTACTGTCCTCGAATAAATACAACAAAGAAAAATGAGCATTGTGCCAGGATGAGGCCAGATGCCACCCTGTTGTGGGAACTGCTAATTTAGCACACCTTAGATAAAATGCTTATAGCATGACAACGAATCAGTAATTAACATGTAACTCTAACCATTAGTCATGTGAGACAGTGTATAGAGAAAGATAAATATGCCAAAGTTGCTTAATAAAGTAGAACGACATGTAGCCCCATTGGTGTGATTGTCGCTACTTGGCCGAATCTCTGTGGGACCTTCTTCAGTTTTGCTCTGAATGAGCTCTGCTTTCTGTAGTGTTACTTGAACATACCAATTCTGACTGTATTCAAACAGTACTGAGGTCTTCTATTTTCCTCTGATTTTTTTTCCACTTTCTCCTTTCTGCACTTCTTATAACAAAAGAGTCAGTAGAAATGGTCTCCTGGGGGAAGACTCTGTTCCAGAAGATATGCTTACTATATTTAATCATACTTGGAGCTTTTATTTTGCTAAAGTACTAAAGTGACAGCCTCTAGAGAATAATTATATGAAACACCATGTGTGAGCAAAGTGTGAAATGTCTCCAGGACCAACCAAAACTATAGATATTTTTATTAAATATTAATGCTATGCATTTATGCAGGGTTTGCCAAGCAGATGTTAAGCTGGTCTTCATGGTAATTTAATAGAGCAAGGAACATTTCCTGCCATTTTTATCGAAGTCAGGCTTTACATGACATTTTACATTAAAAATATGAAATGTAGAGAAAGAGAGAGAAAAATAATTAATAGTCAGTTTCCCTTCATGAATATCTTAATATTTGCCTTCAGAGGATTTAATGTTTCTCCTGAATATTTTTCTTGGAGGCCAATATGAATCCGAGCTAAGCTGGACTGTGTGCAAATTCTTCCACAGGGCCTCCACCTGGAGTCAGGCCCAGTCCCTCTAATGCAATTCTTATTTTTCTATTTGTAAAAAGATGATGATGACACTGAAATCAAACCTTAAGTTATTCTGTAGATTTTGACATAGAGCTCTGGAAATATCTGTGGATAGAGTCCTTCTTTCCTCCTCGGAGCTTCACATGATGATGAAATGTCACAGCAGGATTTTTCTGTTCAGAAAATACAGATTGATTAACCTTACTGACATTATGCCTCTGCACAGTGTAATATCTTAACAGGAGTTGGCATCATAAAGCATTTGATTATATACAACACATCAAGCAAAAATAAATAAGCAAAATAATTAAGCAAAAAGGCAACTGAACTGTCTGTGGGTCCGATGCAACATAATGAGCCTATTCATGAAATATCACTGAAGGGCCCCTCCTCACAAGTATGACATTATTTACATGGAAAAAGTATTGTCATACTTCTTCTACCTTCTAGATGTTGTTTTAAATTTATGTAACTGTTTTTCCTCCCAAGACATAAGTGGACTTGTCTCAGTTCTATTCCCCCCATCTGTCGCCCACCTCATGATCAAGTGATCACTGTGGTTGACATGACCGACTATAGCTGTAGCTGAAGAAGGAAAAAAAAGATCATAATAAATCAGAGCATGGTAAGGCTGAGAAGAAATGAAAAACTATCAGCCTGGTTTGTGGGTTAGACCTGCCTGCCTATAATGGCACAGGCTTCCCATCATCTCTGGGAACTTCTGTAGGCACTGCTGAAATAGATTATGTCTGTGTTAGACCTGCAGAACTCCACCTGCTCAACTCAGGACTGTGCTGCTCCTCTGGAGGAGATATGGCCCATTCCTTTGGTTCATTGGATGCATCTGAGAGGGTCCTGGTTGAGGCAAAGAAGTGACATTGGCAGTCTGGCTACTCTACCAGGATATTGGAGATTTGGCCAACAAAGGATCATCGTGCTCATTTCTGATTTCTGGTTAAATCACTACCAGCCCAGCCTGTAGGGTAGAGCAAGGAAAACTCCTTGTTGACGGAACAGGAGGTGGTACAGGGGCAGAAATCTTGCCTGTTTTTACCTCCTAAAAACAAATAATTGATTATAATAAATTCAAGCGTAATGCCCTTCCTTTGGCTTCTAGAATTGTTGCCACTGATTTGTGTGGATGTGTGCTTGGTTGCCTAAGAGGGGGGAAAAAGGAGAGGACTTTGCAGACTACCTCTGTGCTATCATTCTGTACCAAAAATGTGGGAATGCAGTAAAGGTTGACTTTTTAAATGAGGTCTATTGCAAACCCAAATGTGTACAGAGGACTGTATGCTACGTATGCGCACACAGAAATACGATCTTTCCCAGATTTTCTGTAGAATAAACTTAAAATGTCAAATTCATTTGCTGCGTGTGCTCATTGATACAATGCTAGTTTCTTCCCACTTCTCTGTACAGGACAAAATTTATTTTACATGCTCTGAAAGTTGTTAAGTTTTGAATGAATTGTCCTTCTAGATTGGTTTGAGATCAATATGTCTGGTTGACAGGCTGAGGATGAAAAAGCTGTTTATCAGTGTTGGAAGCAGGCCTCAGACCCGATCAAACCATTTCTTCATTATTATTTTGAAAGAAGGAGAAGGCTTAATATTTTCTTGAAGTTGCTTGTTGACTACTCTTGTAATTTTTCATCCACTCAGCTGAGTGCTGAGCAGTATGAGCTACAAACATGAAAATAATAATCAAATGCTGCCTAATAGCTGGTGTTCGGCTAAGTAGTAATTGACAGAATTATTTCCCAAGCTCTGCAATGGGGTTTAAGTTTCTCCATTGTGCCTGACATCTTTCCAGCTTCTTCCACATTTAGTTGATACCATTTGGTCATATTTATTGCAGGAAATGTTGTACAAGAGGCTGTAACACAATGGGAATGCTCTCTATAGGAGTCTGTATGCCATAATGAAACAGAAGGCCCAGGAAGGGGCAGGCAGAGCTGCTGTGTGTTGCAAATATCTAGTGACCTTTTTGAAGGCCAAAGATTCATCTTGTACTTTGGATTTCTGGTTTTAGAAGTAATCAGCAGAGGTTTTCCCAGCAGGCTTTCTGCCCAAGATGCTGGCTGTAAGTCATGTGGCTAGTGCTGACTCAGCATCCTTGACTCAGGGCTGCTGCTGTATCTTAAATGACTTTAAAACCTCCCAAACTGCCAGAAAGTGGTTCATCACTATGTCTTGTACACTCCTCATTTTGCATGCACCTAGAATAGGAGGTTCTGCTGGCTCTGAAATCTGAGCTGTTACTTCTGTCAGCACAGTTATGCCAGTAGCAGAGGTAGAACTCCACACTTTACACTTCACATGGCTTGTCACTTTTAAATTTTTCTTACCTGAGTGAAAATAGTATGCAACACTTTCTGGGTTTTGATAAGAGGATTTGGGGTCCTTGGGTGGGAGACAAAAATGTGGAAGAAAGAAGGTCAAACACCAAAGGTTTCTCTGCCTTTCCATTTTCTGAACTTGTAATTAACTCCTGGAAGTTTTTCAGGAAATATAAGCCATCTGCATGAGAAGGAGCTCTCACTGTATTAAAAAGGAGTTCAGGCCCTGTGTCTAGCCATCACTGCCCTGTATGACTTCCCAGAAGAATGAGAACTAGTATCAATTTTTGGTGTTTTTTTGGAACATATGGTGCATTTCACTGTTCAGAATTTATACTCCACATAATGCGCAAGGGGAGCACATAGGCTATGTCTTGAGTCTCTGGATTTTTACTACTTTGTGTTACAAGCTGTGATAAATTAATATGTATCTGTACTGCCTACTTCAGTATGCCAGCTCCAGTGGATTTTGCCATACTTGATTGTTATCTATACTTTACATCTTGCTTAGGATGATGTCTGGTGGGCAAGACAGGCCAAGATGCTTGTCCAGAGGCTCATGTCTGACTCAGAAAATGAAATGGGATGTTCAAATGTACTTGGAGGACATGGTGTGCACCCCAAAACACTGTTTGCACTCTGGACACTGGAGCGGATCAGGTCAGTATCTGGTATTTTTTGCTCAGGTTCATGACTCTAGTGCTTTGTTTCTGAGCAAAGTCTATTTCTAAGATATTTCTTTTCAGCTAATTCATGAAGAGTTAAATCCTAAGCTGAGGTCTTTGATGGGGATATTGCAAACTGGAACACATTTACATTATTGGGGATTTGACAGCATGTGTCTTGATTATAACAGGGAGACTGTAGATGGAACATCTCAAAATAAGGATCCTAAACAAGAAGCATTTGTGCCAGGGAGATCAAGCTGACAGTGCCTGGACTGGTGGGGTTAAGAGGCCAGACCAGGCGTGGGGAATCCAGAGCCCAGGACTAACAGTGCAGGATGGTGTCTGATTGCCACAGATAGCTGAGCCAGGTCTGGGGAAACACAGCCAAGCCTTTGCAAACACAAACAAGCTACTTAGGGCACAGAATGCATGTAAACCAATGATAAATATATGTTACATGTTCCATTTTTTGTACTAATTTCACAAAGAATATATTTATTCCAGGCTCTGGTGCAAGCAGTAATGCCTCATTCATACCAGCTCTGGACATTGGCAACTCGGTCCCAAGGCAGGATGCAAAAGCCTAAAGAGGATTTGCATGTTTGCAATCACCTGCCTATGCTGCATCAGTGGCAAGGCTTTTATCTGCAAGGGCTGAATTTTCTTTGAAGATTGGAGGGGTAAAATACTAATTCAGCAGTTTAAAAACAGGGATTGTCCCACTATACTCAGCACTGGTGGGGCTGCACTTTGAGTCCTGTGTTTGGTTTTGGGATTTTCCTTTCTAAAAGAACATTGAGGTGCTAGAGCGAGTCTAGAGAAGAGCAAAGGACCTGGTGAAGGATCTGCAAAACAAGTCCTGAGAGGAGCAGCTGAGTGAGCTGGGGTTGTTTAGCCTGGAGAAAAGGAGGTTCGGGGGGGACATCACTGCTCCCTACAACTCCCTGAAAGGTGGCTGTAGCGAGGTGGGGGTTCATCTCTTCTGCCATGTCTCAAGTGAGAGGATGAGAGGAAATGACCCTAAGTTGTGCCAGGGGAGGGTCAAATTAGATATAAGAAGATAAATATTCACTGAAAGAGTGATTTGACATTGGACTAAGTTGTCTGGGGAGCTGGTGGTGTCACTGTCTCTGGAAGTGCTCTCTCTAGAAGAGACATCCATATGTGGTACTTGGGGATACAGTTTAGAGGTGATTATGGTGGTGCAGAGTTGATGGTTGAACTCGACGATCTTGAAGATTTCATCTAACCTTGATGATTTTGTGATTCTGTGAAAAACAGGGAAATGTAGAGCCATTAATACAATTGATAAAACACATTCAAAAGGAGCATCCGAAAAGACAAGAATCTACCCTTTATTTAGATAAGAAAATAAGAGGGAACATCGCTCTTTAAATCAGCCATGCAACCACTTCAGTGCAAGCTGCTTCTCTCTTTTGTTATCTTGTCTACTGATAGACAAGACTGTGTGTATATTAGGGCAGAGTGGCACTATGCCACTTGGTATTCCTTTCCAAGCTGCTGGCAAGTTTATTGTAGGTTTATGAATTTGTTCTGGTAAAAGAAGATGTTGTTTTTATTGATGTTTTTTTCTTTCTCTTCATGAGCAGAAATGTGACTTAAAATCTCCTATGTTGTTCAACTATTGAAGTTTAAACTGGAAAACCAGAAAGACAGAAGGGTAGTCATATGGATGGCTAAGAAGGAGATATTTTCCTCCTTAGCTACAGGTTAAGATTGTGGTCTTTCACAATGAAAAGATAGAGATTAGGATAAAACTGGAGAAATAAAAGAGAATCAGGAAAATGTAAAGAGGAAGACATGGTAATCTGGGTAATGACTATTTCAAAATATTTGCTACAATGTCTATGAATGTACTTCCTCAGTTGTTGAGGGATTTTCCAGCAGTCTGATTTAGGAATGGGGTATATGTGATGGGATCACTGCACCTTATACTTGCAGAGGTCAAAGAACTCTAAGGATGAAAATAATTTACATATCTATTTCTCTTTTGCTAGAGTCCATTCTGGGAAAAAAAAATCTTGGCCACTGCAGTAGCAAGGAAAGAAAGAAATTACCTGTTTTCTTGTCCTGACATGACTGCATGCTGTAACCTTCATTCTTCAGTTTAAATACTCCAAAATCATCAGAAACTTGAATCTGAATGAACCACTTAACTCTGCTATGATGAGAGAATGTGACTGCCCTTAATGTTACGGAAAGAGATGTCTGTCTTTAGTGCCAAATATCCTCATTTGAAGGTTGCTCTCTCCTACTGTGTTTGAATTTTCTGAAGATCTCAATTTCAACCTCTGGATAAAGATCAAACCTTTCAGAACTCGGTGCCTCAGCCCCCATTCTGCACTGCCACATTTCAGGAGGTGCTCAATAATAGTTCATTTTGAAAGCTGTTGCTCTGGGAAAAATGGATCCTGTTACGACTGAGCAGGGGAAAGACAGTAGTTGAAAGCCTGACCTGCCTTCTGATGAAGTTCATCCTTATTACAATGTCCTGCTTCAAGGGGAGGTGAGAGGCTAAGGTGTCCACAGGTAGCAGGTAAACAGTCCTCAGCTGAGTGACTAAGCCCAAGTAAGAGACCAGAGATCTCACTGTATCAATCAAAACCAACCAAGCAACCAACCAAAAAACCCCAAAAGGCAAACTCACCACCTTTGGATCTCAATTGTGTTTCAATTGGGAGAATAAAATGTGCTTTTCATAGGAGACTACTTTTGGCATCTTTCTTTTTGCTGTGATGCAATTTTCAACAGGGACTTTGATTTTAAATTAGTTGTGCATTTTAATGCTGGAAGCTAGATGTCACCATCATGGTTCAAAGATACTCCCAGATATAATATTGGATTTTTTTAAATTGTTCTTGGGACTAACTGAAAATGTTAAAACTGCAGCATTTTTCAATCAAATTTAGCTGGTATTACTCAGCCTTGTACAATCAAAACCCACAGTTTGGCTGCTCAAAAATGCAAGAGGAATAGGTAGTTTATATTCTTTTTGAATACTGGGTTATACTTACAGAACACTTTTCCTTCCGGTGTTCACACTTTTCCCTGTGGTGCTGTCAGCTGGAAATGCATCTTCTAAAATTGCAGGTGAAGTTGTAATGTAACCATCTCATTCTGGTGATCTAAAGCTTCAGGAAAAGTGCCAATTATTGAAAGCTTCCTTCCTGATAAGAATACTGTTAACTGGCAGCTCTACAAATCCAGATTTTCTTTTTTTTCACCATCAGGAAAAAAAACTTCCTGTCCAGGGAAGTTTTTACCTGATGAAATATCATGCTTTGCCCAAAATTGCCTCTTCTGTTAAGAGGAATGAAGTAGCATTGTCTCCACTTGCCTGAAAACCAGTATGTTTCTAGGGAAACTGTCCTCTAAAATCAGGAACGACAAAATCTTGACAGCTGAATGACCTTTGTAGTCTGTGTGATGCCCCATAAACACAGAGACTTTCAGTCTTCAAGTATTGCATTTTCTTTGCAGCCACATGTCTGACTAAGTCAAATATTTAAAAAAAACCCAACAAAACCAACTAACCACAACCTGCTTTTTTTCTCAAATAAATGCATCCAGATCAAAGTAACATCAGGACTTTTGTCCTCTCTCGGGAAGGGATGCAGCGGGAAAGACATAAGTGTTCTGGGATGGCATAGTCACTTTCTTGTCTGTCAAGTTGATATGGCCAACTTTTGTAGTCTCCAGTCTCCAGCTACTCCATACAAGGGTAGAAACACTGTACTGGCACCTAATGTCTTCTAAAGCAATACTCTCCCAATTTTTTTTTCTTCTTTGAAGGAAAACAGGTGTCTCATTTGAGTGGTCAAAGTATGGTTAAGCCCCAAGATTAATTTCTGTTCCTCATCCCCTGCTGCCCTAAAAGGTGACTTTGAGTCAGATTCTCAAGTTCTGTGAGTGCAGCTCTCTCCAGTTATGCCACCTTGGCTCTCAAGTCCCTGTGCTTTCCAGATACTCTGAAATTTGTTCAGTTCTTCAAAAACATTCTTTATGTTGTGGTTTTGAGTACTCTGTAATAGGCAAAACAACAACCTTCCTTTTCTTCTTCTAGAACTACTCAACTGCATCCTTTTGACATTATTTATTGAAGGCAGATACATTAACAGTTAATACTGGCTTTAATTCTGCTCCCCCCTCACAGAAAATGTTGATTCCAGCTCTACTGATTTTGATGGAGACTGGCTTTGCTGGCAGCCTGTGATTGGCACAACTACAAAGCTGATTTTGGGAACCTTAGAGGTTTATTTAGATTCCTTAAATGTTTTGGCTTGATGGTATCATGGGTATTTTTGAAGCCTTTTCAATTCCTAACAGCACCAGGCAAACAGACATACACACACACACACACACACACACACAGGGAGTAGGAAGCCAGTGCCTTCTGTGCTTTGCTTCCTCAGGCTTGTAAGTGGCTCCTTGGGTGGGGGGGAGAAGGGGGGGGCAGGAATAAAAAGGAGTAATAATACCAACTGGTAAATGGGGACCACGTTCTTCACCTCACTAGGGGAGGATGGAGTAGCAAAGATGATGCTATGTTTGCACTGCTGGAAAGAGATGTGGAGCTGTGAAGTTTGGACCCTGTGTTTAAATGCTGATTCCTGTGCTTTGGTGATCAGTTCTGAGCATGAAAGGTGGTTCCCAGGGATCAGCCTGCTTGTCACCTTCAGGAAGTTTACTGCTTCCCTCTCTCACTGGGCTGTTTGGATTTGTACTCCACAGAAACATGGTGCTTTAACATTAATTTCTTTTTTGTTTGGTTTGGGGTTTCTTGGGGAGGCAGAAGTGGGGAGGGAAATGTATGTGGAGGAATGGTGGGAGCGTGTTGAGGCAGCAGTCTTGGGCAAAACGTTTTCAGTGTGCTACACCTAAGTGTTTGGTACTAGAAAATGACATAGAGCTGCTGCTTGAGCTGAGGAGAGGGAGCATCTTTGCATAACATTTTTTTTTTGTAATACCTTATGGTATAAAAGTGATCTTCTATGCAATGACTGAACAGAAATAGCTCAAAATACTTTTGATCCATTTTAGGAATTTGTATGTAGCTCCTAAAAATCATCCAGTGACTTCTTGTTAGTTCAGTGAGTCATATTTAAGGCCTAAGACCAAGTTGATGCATTTCATTTCTCTTACAGCACTCTGCTTCTCCATTCTCACTTCTTCTCCCTTTCTGGACTTCATAGCATTTTCAGCAAATCTCTAAAGAGGTTGATACTCAAAGAGTTAATTAACTATCTTGCAGCCTTAGGCCCACTTGCCTTTCTTGGTGCATCTAAGCATGCAGGAGAAAAAGTTGTGTCCAAGAAACGTGGCAGAATACAGTTTTTCCTTCTTCATCTGGAAGGGTGGTGGACAATGTTTTATGCAGCCATTAGACTTGTTCCATTTCTTTTGAGAGTGTTTTGCAGTATGCAAGCAGGATCAAACCTCTACAAACTTAAATTTTAATTAATTGAAATTAAAGTAATCTAATAATTATTAGATTAGATGAAGGCTACTCCCTTAATCTTTAACTCTTTTCAAGAATTCTGGCAGAAGAATAAAGCTGATTAACTAATTCTGTACAAATGAACTTCTCTTCAGTTAAATGCCATAGGAATTTCCCAAATGGTAGCTAACAGACAAAACAAGTAATCCCTGTGCCTTGCACTGTCTATTTGAATTGGTAAGCAGAAGTGAATACTCCTGTCTTGGAACACATCATGCTTTTCTGATGGGCACTGCAGGCTTAGATCCACTCCAGATGGATCTAAGAACCATCTATGTATGTAATGCCTGGAAAAACTGTGAAATAAGAACTCCTCCTCTGACCTCAAGGTCTCTGCACAGATGAAGCTGCCCCTGATGTGCTGGAAGGAGCCTTTTCTGGGTTTTTTGGGGTTTTTTTAGGTATTGTGAGCATTGGAAATGCTTCTTTTGAGACTGTGTTGGTTGCAGAGTTGAATGGTTGTAGAAAGCTTCCCAAGAGAACAATAGATTGTCAATGAGCAACAAGAGATTTTCTCTGAATTGATATATATAATAAAGGCAAAAAAACTTGTTTTAAGGCATACAGAAAGACTACTAAAATCAGAATTGATTTTCCCTTGCAAGAGTGATTAGAAAAACAATACATTATTGTGACAGTTCATAGTAGTTAGGCTTGTCTTCTGCAGCTAAATCAGAACAGTATGGGGACATGGCAGGCCTGAGAAGAGAAGCAGTGGTTATTGTATTGAGAACCAAAATACTCCTTGCCTTGGCCCTTCCCCCCCAAACTCCGTGTCTCTTCAGCATCTGTGTCAATTAGCTTCAGCGACCACTGGATGTAGCTGTCGCTTCACAGAAATATGGCCAAGCAGACACATTTTGCCTCTTTCATAGCACAGATGGCCCTTCCCTTCCCTTCCCTTCCCTTCCCTTCCCTTCCCTTCCCTTCCCTTCCCTTCCCAGGACTTCCTGGAACTTCCCTTCCCTTCCCGGAACTTCTGTTCCCAGAACTTCCCCCCCTCCTTCCCAGCCTACTATATGTTTTGCTTTTATGGATGTTTTCCTGTGTTACAGCATGGAGAGGCCATGAGAGTGCCAAGAATACAAAGCACACAATGGTTACCTGCACATACCTGCACTTTCAAGTAAAAATGGAGACGGTCCAAACTCTCCATCTGTAAAGTCCTAATGTTATAGAAGAAAGAGTTTATCAAATGCGGGCAGTTGCCAAAAGATCTGCACTTGGCTCTTTTTGTCCGACAAAAATGCCAAGACAGGTTAGATATTACAGGCTTTATTTAGCTTAATATAATCAGAAGCTCCTTCAGTTCTCCAAGGTTGAATATGAGTCCCAAATTTCAGAGGCAATATGGAAGAGTACTTAACCTACAAACAGATTTTTTAGAAGGGCAATTATTCATAAATAAAGGGGAATAGCCTTAAGCTGAAGGAGGGCAGGTTTAGGTTAGATATTAGGTGGAAATTTTCTGTGGGTTTAGTGAAGCACTGGCACAGGTTGCTCACAGAGGTATTGTGGATGCCCCATTCCTGGAAGGGTTCAAGGTTGGGTTAGATGGGGCTTGGAGCAAGCGGCTCTGTTGGAAGGTGTCCCTACCCATGGCACATGGAGTGAAACCAGGTGATCTTTAAGGTTCCTTCTACCCCAAATCATTCTATGATTTTATGGTTTTGTAGGTATTCTCTGGAGAGGCAAGAATTGTAGAAGAACTGGAAGCATACTGAATCATAAAGGAGAAAGTCACTACAATACCAAGGAGGCATACTTAAATAGAAGGTGAAAACAAATAATCTATAAAGAGAACACTATGAAATTTTCACATCTGTGTTTAAAAATACAAAACCTGGGTATTTCTGAGCCATCTAAAAGTTGGCTATAAAAGGTACTATATTGATCCCTTACCATTACTGTTTGCAAAACCACAAGTCAAAAGTAGCAGGCTGAAAGTGTTCAGACATCTATACTTATATGTGTTAGTTGTTTACAAGTACTTCAAAGCTTTCCACTTATTTGGTAGGAAGCAAAAGTGATTAAAAAAAAAACCAAAAACCCAAGACAAAGAAAACCAAGCACGATCCAGCACCTTTAATTCAGTAAATATGCAGGAACACTGACTCACAGTGGATATATCTCATATGTTTAATTTGAATTGAGTCACATCACCTTGGAGGTAGTGCTGGTTTATGGATTTGGTCAGAGTTGCTAGAATTTTTGTTTCCACACACTGGTAAATGTTGCCAGGTAGGTTAGAACTCTCCAGTTTTCATAATCTGTTCTTATGCCCTTTGTTATAACTCTGGTTGAAATTGAAGATAGTGACAAATACTCTTGTCCTTGTGAAGGAAATTTTCTGAGGGCAGCACCATTTTTTTTACTTTTCTACTGCAGATGTTGGAGCCTCAATTCTGAACTTGGAGAGAAGTGTCACAGTGCCACAACCTGCTTCCCCCTGCCTGCTGCAGGGTTAAGGCTCATCTGGACTTCCAGGTCAGGAAATGTAGAATAAATTTCTTGCCCCTGTGCTGCTAGATTTGCCTACCTGTTAGAATTTACAAGACTGCACGTGAAGACACTGAAGCTTTACTTCTTAATTCTATCTAGCTTGCTGATATTAGTACAGCAAGGTGTATCACTGAACCTTAGCAAATGGAGCTAGAAAGGACAATAGGTTATCCAGCCTGGTCTCTTTCCCCAAGGCAGGATCAACTAGACCTAACCCTCCTTGACAGATATGCAGCAAATCTGTTCTTAAAAACCTCCCACAACAGAAATTTGACACCCATCCTCAGGCCATCTTTGCTAAAGGAAAACTCTTCCTAGTGCTAGAAAGGCTTTGCTAAGGACAAGCCTGGATCTCACTTCCTGTAACTTAACCCATTGATTTCTTGCCTTATCCTCAGAGGAGATAGAAAAGAATTTTCTTCTTTGTAGCAGGCTATGGCATATTGCAGGGCAGCCATTGCCTCTCCCCATTAGCTATTGTGGCCTATGTATTCTAGGTTTTTTTTCTGACTCCTCCATTCCCCTGGTCTTCTCCCCCCCTACCCTAGACCAAGTTTTCTGGATCTCTGTTTGCTCTTAATGCCCTCCTGTGGGTTCTCTCAGGCTGATATATTGTGGAATAGTTTTTTTTTGTTTGTTTGTTTTGCTTTGTGCTGGAATGCCCACAGCTGTCTCTCAGCCAAGGCACATTCGACTTTTAGCAACTAAGCCATAATTTTGGTTTAGAAGGCTTTAGGGAGACAATGCATAAATAGTATCTTGCTACAACTGTGTACTCACTGAATGGGAAAAATGTTGGAGAGTTGCCTGACTGGTTTTAGACAAACAGGATTGCTCGGGTGTTTGCTTTCGGGGTAGACAATAGGAGAAGAGGGGAGCTATATGAGTAGTGCATTGTGCCCACATGTGAATTTAGGCCCTCATGCAAGAGGAATCTCCAAGCAGTGCAGTGTTTGAGCCAGAGCACAAGTAGAAAATTCCTGGCATCCTGGCAGCTGAACTCCTCATTCAGATTGCTTGCACTGGCAAGAGCAAATACCAAAAACACCCAAGAAACAAGACTAAAAGAGCTCCAACACAGTGGCTCTCTAAGCTTCTTCTTTCTCATTCAGGTTTATTTTCATATGGCTGTTAGTGGGACTATGAGGAGGATCTTGCCTTCCCCCCACTGCTTTCCCTCCCCTTCACCATGCTGCATTTTAAATCAAGCTGTCCTTTGTAGCTCTGCAGCAAATCTGCACATTTCTGGTTTTGCTCTTTCAGAGGATAATTTCTCCTGTTTAATGAGATCTGAAAATGAAGTCAGGCATGAGTTGGAGAAAGGTCACAGTATGTGCTCAAAGGTATATTAACTACTGTTGGAGCTGGCATCCATTGACTTCTATGAGGACAAAATTAGGCAGCAAACAGTAAATACTTCCACTAGCACTTTATTACAAGCAGGACCATTTACAATGAATAAGAATTTGAGAAGGTTCAAAGATGAAATGGGGATGCTCACAAATAAAAAGAAAAATCTTACTACTTAGGCTTAGAATATGATTCCAGTCAAGGTTAATGGGGAAACAGTTAATGAGGGGTACAGAATCCAAAGGCTGCATTGATGCCATATTGTGTCTTACACATGTAATTAATGCTACTGACTACTGCTAAATGGCTCTACCTGAACACATTTTCTCTACCAGGAACTTTAAATCCCCCACACTGTATACAAGAGAATTCTCCTGATGCTTTACGACTCCCACTAATGCTGAGCAGGCTAAATTAGAACCGATTTCTTCTACTCATTTCCAGGATGGTGATTTGCATCCACCACCACGATACATCCATCATTCAGGGCGCAGTGCTGTAATGGCAAGTTTGACATCAGCTTTACAAGGGGCAGGATCAGTCCTTGAATGCATGTAGTGAAAGAAGAATCCCATTTTTCCATTTAAGCAGTGTTTCCACAGCAAGAAATGCTGTGGAAACGACAGAGCTCCCTCTTGGTGAGTGTTTTCTCTAGTATCATCTTCCTCTTGCAATTTTTTAGATTATATTTTTTGGGGAAAGTTACTTTTCTACAAATTCCAGGCAAATATTGCTGCTCAGTGGCCAGCACAGTGAAAAAAATAAATGCAGGTGAAGCTAGAGTTGAATCATTAGGCATCCTGTGCCCAGGCAAAGCATAAGGATGCAAAACCCACAGAACCAGCTATAACCCGCTCCCTCCATTCACATCTGCTCCTGGAAGTTGAACTGTGCTCAGTGCCCAGTGTGGGAAGAGGAAGAGCAAAACGAGATTACTTTGAAGGAAAGAGAGGGACTGCATAGAGTTTACTCTTACTGTCTGATTCTGTTGTTTAAAAATATTTTGTTTTCTTTTCCTTCCACAGAGGCTTTAAAGTGGGGCATTTGTAAACACTGTTCTTTCTACCCAGTGCTCATTGTATTGACAAGAATTGCTTCAGCTGAACAGTTTCATCAATGTGCTCAGGCCTGTTTGTAGGCGGCATCCAGAGGGCAGATTCCACTCTCATCTAAGACCTAGGCCTATTCTGTTTCTGTCTTTAAAGCATCTCCCAGGTGCACTTAGGCATTGTTTTCCTTCCCCATCCCCTCTTCCCCCACCGTTCCTCTTTTCTTCTGAATAAAATGGTTTGAAAAACTCAGGCCAAATCCTCAATTTCTTTTGGGTGAGGACTAACAGATTTACAGGATTAACCTCCAGGTTCCACCTGTCCAAAGAGGAGGGACATTTCCTCCAGAGTCACATAATCACATAGCACTGAGGGCTGCAGAATTGCATCTATTTATCTTTGTGTAAGAGAGCATTTCATCAGCCTCTAATTGGACCCAAAACAGAATGAAGTCAAATTGGGTTGTGCTGCTGAGTCTAAACAGCCTTACCAAGTAAAGGTAAATGTCTCATAAACAGATCACAATTTATATCCTTTTTGCATTCCTTGTGATTTGGGATTTATGGCCTTTCTGGAAATCTTGGCCTGAGTTGGGGAAACAAAAAAGATGCAAGATTGGTGTATGATTCCAGCCTGTGCACCTTCCCCTGCTTTTATGTGGATTTTTTTTGTTTTAACTTCTGATCGTTGTGGTGGGCTGAATTTGACTGGGTGCTTACCAAGCCCTCCTCATT
>NW_005054396.1:2059173-2143035 GCF_000277835.1 Geospiza fortis | reverse complement strand
GGAGAAAATAAGGTGGAAAGAAACCCTTGTGGATCAAAATAAAGGCATTTTAAAAAAACAAAAGCAGGGGCTAGGTGTGGAAGCAAAGGAAAACAGATTTATTCTCTACTTTCCATCAGCAGGTGATGTCCATCCATTTCCTGGGAAGAAATGATTTCTCAGAAAGGCAAATGTCCTACTAACGAGTGCCTCCTCCCTTTTTCATTGTCATATGGTGTGGAATATCCCTTTAGTCAGTTTGGGTCAGCTGCCCTGGCTATGTGCCCCTCAAGGTTTTGTCCCCTCCCAAACTACTGATGATGGAGAGGAATGTTGGAGTCACAGCCTTGATGCTGTGGAGAGCAATGCGTCAGGAGCCAAAACTCTGGTCTGTTATCAACACCCTTCTAGCTACCATGGCAAAACCCCACACTTCGAGGGCTGCTATGGGAAAAATTGACTCCATCTCACAAGACCCTGTACTAATTATCCACCTCAAGGAGTGCCAATCTGTGTCCCTACAAAACTACACCAAGCCAGTACCTTTCTATGTGCCACCCCAGTTAAGCTTGACCCCAGACAAACTCCCCACTGGATTCTTCTGTTTATGGGATCTTATTCATCTTATTCAGCACAATTTCTGCTCTCTGCAAAGCAGCAACATAATTGGAATCTGCTGCAAACACTGTAGATTTGTTCTCTGAGTGTGAGAGAGAAAACCCCACTTTCTTTGAGAGGCCTGCTCTTGTCCAGCTCTCCAAGAGTTTTGAAGATTGGAGTTCAGTTTATAAATTCCTCCTGTTGCATTCAGAAGAGGCTCTTAGAGTGACTGAATAAATCCAAATTATACTGACTTTTTCTCTTCTCTCCCTTTTCTCTTTTTTAGTGTTGGACTTTGAAAATCCTAGATTAAGTTTGTATTTTCTCAGCTGCATAATTGTCTTCTGGGAGCATGCTTGCATTTTTCAGGAAACTGAGTGGCTTTTTCACTTGGAGAAATCGGAGAGAAGTAGAAGTTCATTTAATTCCTTTCGTAATGTAGTTTATTTTTGTTTGTTTGGGGTTTTTGTTAATATATCCTTTACAGATCTACTAGTTATATGATACTGGTGGGAAACGAGGCAGATAAGATGATGATGATGAAGATAATAATGATGATGAATAAATTTAGGTATGTTGGAAACATCACATGAAATGAAATTTTATTATGATAATCCTCTTGCCCAGCTTTTGACCCTGTAAATTTTTAAATAGAAGAGACCTAGGTATTGCCTGTTGAAGCCTAACCCTAGTAGCCTTCCCTAGTGGTTTTCCTGACAGATTTTAAAGCTTATCTGTTGTCAGTAGTATTTAGAAGCTGTTTCAACTGTGTGAACTAAAGTCCTCAGAGGATTTAATCTGTCAGTGGAGCACAAGATTTGGCCCCCTCTATTCTAAATGCTGATAATAGCAATCCTATTCTGGCTATACTCACATGAGGTTAAGGTTAATGCAAAACTACATTAATAAATAAAAAGCAACACCACCCCCACCTCCTTCCTCCTGTCCCCCAACTTGTTTGACAAGTGCAGGAGAGTGCCTAGTTTGAACATGTTTGTAGGCTAATGTGAAACCCTTTTTTAATCCTGGTGATTTTAACTTGCTTAAATTCCTTTGAAGATCCCCTTCCTTGATGGGGATTGAGGTTCTATTGCCATGATGCATTTTTATGCTGCATTCCACAGGAGCTAGCACTTGCCATGGAGACCTGCACTTTGTCTTTTAAGCAGATAAAAAGAGAGGTCAGTCAGATGTAATTCCCCAACTCCTCATATAAACAATTTAACCACTGCAGCAACATACTTGTTTGGAATTACTCCCTTAGATTCAATTCCCTTTTCCTGCTCCACTTGTAAAAATGGTTAGTGTCCTCCATAAACTGCTGCTCAGCCAGGTCCAAGGCTTGCTGTGGAGTTGCAGAATAAATGTTAATCTAATACAGGTTACTGGGTCAAATGCAATCACAGGCTTGTGGGAAAAGCTTAATACTGTTCTGCTTCTCCTAACACAGTAAACCTGGATATTATATGATAGGTTAAATACCATTGAACCATGGCAAGAATTTTCTTGAAAGTAGGATTTAGTACAAAGGAAACTACACTGGAAGAGTGACCTAGGATTGACTTTGCTCTCTGAGAGCATTCTAAGAAGCTGAGGTATGCTGTGAAAATTGTCTCCCTGAAAACATTAGGTACGAAAGACCCTAGGTCTGCTACAGCAAGGATGATTCAGCTAATAAAAGGCTGCATGGGGTTTTACACTGCTGCCCTCTGTCCATAGGAAAGAGCATTTTGCCTTTTTTCCCCCATGCCGGGACTGTGAAGCCAGCGTGATATGACTTGCTTCAACATCTGATATCTGAGATTGTGTAAATACACACTTAAAAATATATAACTTTAACACTCACATGTGAGTGCTGACAGTTGCTTATTTCCCACAGGCTGGCTTGTGTTATCCCTTGCTGTTATGTACCTCTCTGTCCTGCAGTGATGTAGTTTGGTACAATATTCCACCTTCTTTAGTGCAGGTTTTGTTTGTACTCAGTACTGCTGAGGTCGGATACTCAGTAAAGTCATTATGTGAAGGCTTGAGGTGCCAATCCCGCACGGAGATTTGGCTCAGTGTGTGCTAGTTTGTATCAACCCCGGGCCAGTCTCTTTCCACAGTGTATGCTGTCTGTCTCTCCTTGTTTATGTAGCTATTTTTAGTCCTGGTATTTGATTACAGAATGAGGGCGAATGGACACAAAGATGAGGGGTGTTGTGGACTTATTTTTGTATTTGTTTTATATTTGCTACTTTAACTAACCAAGCTAAGTCTTGTTAGTGAGAGAACTCTGAATGATACACAGGGAGAGAGGACATTTCAGAGTGCTGGGGCTGAGAGACTGGTTGAGGTCAGACATCCCTTCTATCAGTCTGAGCAGGAAACAGAGATGTGGCATTTACACTGGGGTGAAAGGTGGCTTGTGAACATACAGCTTTGCTAATTGGTAAAAAAACCTACCAAACCTGGTTGCATCATAGCACTGAAGTGTCTAAAGGCTGCCCCAGCAATGATAGAGCAGTGTCAAACCTCATTTTAAATGTGGGCTGGGAAAGACAGGGTGAAAACAGCCTGTGGCAGAGGCAGGAACATAGCCGAAGTTTTTGAGGTTGGTTGGTTGGTTTTGTTTGGTTTTAGTTATGTTGTGAAGTTTTATACTGAAGACAAACTTCCTCCACGAGATTTTGTATTGAGTGCTGTGTACAGCAGGCTCTGCATGCATTATCGTGTCTCAAACATTGTTTTTCACATTTTAATTTAGAAATGCCACTTAGCTCTCTTCGGGCTTTGCACACAAGGTGCATTCAAGATGTTAAAAGAGTCTCTAAAAACTAGTGGGTTGTGGAGTCAAAAACTCACCTCTGCTTTGGAAAAAATAGTGGTCAACTGCAGTCATGCACAGGGAGTTCCTCACCGGGGTATGCTGGCCCTGTTTGGCAGCCAGTTGGATGTTTCCAGCTAATGCCCCACCCCCTGTCGATTTCCAAAGCCAGTACAGCTTGGACTGCTAAAATACCATGACTGCATGGCCATCAACTTCTACTGCCATCATCTGAGCAAGAACTGAAGGATGGTCCTCATGTGTAGAGACTGACAGGACTGAGCTTGCAGAGACCAGGAAAAGAAGAGTCACTGCTTACACGGCTGTTCTGCAGGGAAGTGGTGGGGGTTGCGGGGGGAAGATCTTGAGGAATCTGAGATTCATGAGACCTTTGGAGCCATCTAAGCAGAGGGTTTGCTTTTTCATCAAGTGGTATCAAAGCTTTTACACAAATGTGCCTTTAAATTAATTTCTTTTTCCCAAACACTGAGTAGAACAACTGTGGATTGTATCTTATCTGGGGAAGCATAACAGTCTGCTAAAACCTGTGGTGAACAACAGAAAATGTTTTGTCTATGCTATTTTCTTTTTGTTAGCCATGAGACCTTGTTAATCTCTGGTCCCCAAGCTCTCTCCTTCATTTCATCTTCCATATAATCTCTTGCTAACATTTTGTTACATCAATCTGCTTCTGAATAGCCAGGCCCTCTGCATTCTCTTTCCTTGTCCAGGGTTAGTTGTGGGGTAAAAAAACTCCCTTTTTTCTTTTTGTCCCTGTTCCATTCTTCACTAAAGTGTATACCTTTCCATCTTGTATAGTCTACATGTGACAATGTTTCTGTCTTCTGCCTATTCCTTATGTCCCTTACACAGGTTTCAGCACCTTCTTCATTTCTCTGAGTCTCACTTACCCTGGAAAATCTGATGCATCTACCAGATGTTTCTCCTCTGTGCTCCCAAGGGCTACCCAGGACACACCTGCCTCTATGCAGCTGGAAAGCTGAGAGGAGGAGGATGTCTAAAGCCACTGGTCAGTCACTCCTTCCTCTCTGCTCTCCTTTTCATGGCCAACTTTATAACCTGATTTTATTCACTGGCCAGTCAATGAAGAAATATCAGCTGATTTAGAGGGTTCAGAGAAGAAGTCCTGATCCTAAACTCTTATTGAATCTGACTTCTAATTTCTCTCATCTTTGTACTGTGTGGTGCTGCTGTGCACTTTCAAATAAATGTATTTATGACTCGTTCATTTTTTCTTAGGAAAAAAAAGGTAGGAATGTCTCAAGAGTTGCCAGATATTCTATAAGGCTTTTTTATAAACTAAAATTCTATTTGCTTCCCCAACCCTTCTTGTCCCCAGCTGCTCAGTAATACAGACCTTGGTACACTTTCAATTATTGCCACTTAAGCTGGAAATGCTGGCTGGTGTATAAGCGAAAAGTAAACAATCTGGTTGTTATTCCACCTCCCTAAAAAAACCCCAGAAAAACAAAAAAATAATTTTAAAAAAGAGGCTGTTTTGATCTGTCATTTCTAACTGGTGAATCAGTTCTGGCCAATAAGATTTTTTCATGTTTTACCATAGGACATGCTTGTGGCACAGCAAGAACTTTGTATCTTGGTGAAGGCTCAGTGTCTCACCAATAGCAAAGCGTGTACAAGGACTGTGTCCTTTGTTGAGTCCTGAACATGTTGCATGAAAGGCAGAAAGGAAGATTGCAGGGTGGGTTTTTTTTTCCCTTAAAGGAATAATTTTAAAAAAACCAAACCTGTGACATTTTAGAAGGTGATTTGCTAAGGTCTGCATGTTCTGAACATGCAGAACAAATTAGATTATGAAAGGTATTAGTGATTTGACAGTAATGTGGAATTTTGGAAGCATTAATCACTAATGCATGTTTCATAATTTCAGCTAAATTATCTCAGTTGAAATGCAAGAGAGGCAATTGAAAAATTCATTGAGACTGCAGTGGAACCTGCAGATTACTTTGATTTACTGCAAAATACTGCAAGGCAGTAGGAAATGTTCACAGCTGCTGTGTTTATAATTACGGTAGAGATGTGTGATGAAACGGCAAATTCATATATGTATTTATCTTGTCAAATGTAAGCCTCATTCTTTATCTTCATTTTACATATTAAAAAAAAAACCCAAACCAAACTGCAGGTTACAACATAGTATTTTCATTTATTATTTGTGTTAGCAAGGTCTTTTGATACGCTAACTGAGATCAAGGCACTAACTTGCTGAAGTTAGTGGCAGGTGGCAGGTTTTTTCTTCAAAGTTTTACTCTCTCAGTGCTGTAACAGTCTGCCTGCAATGGCAGCTTGTGCAAATCTTCGTGTCTTTGCTTCCTTGCAGGACTAGATGGGCCAGGAGAGGTGATACAGGTGAGATTTAAATGGATGTAGGTTTCAGAGATAATGCACTACCAAAATGAATTCATACCTTTCTGCAGCTCCCAGTGGGCTCCACCTCTTCCCTGGTGGTCCATCCTGGCTGCAAGGTCAGTCAGGGGTGTTCTTAAGCTAAGTGTTTCTTTTTGCAATTGAGGGACCAATTTCTTTTATTTGAAGCAAAAGCTAAGGATTTTTAGGTCTCACTTCTTAGCTACTGTGCAGAAAGACATCTGCTTACTGAATCATCACCATGCTGTGGTGTTCACCTTCCTATCAGTTGATGAAATTCACTGTGTATGGATTAAATATCTCCTAAAGCCAGTTCTATTGGTTACTGACTCCACTGTCAGGTAGGAATTGATGCTTCCACAGTTGGGTTTTTTTTCCAACTAATCTTCTTTCTGCTGAGTAACCCTGTTGATGCTGAGGACACTTTATTCCCCCCTCTTCTGCCTAGTGTGAAGTGAGGCTTATTTTGGATAGTAAAGGTGAAAAGACTGGGCTCTTTTCCAATGGCAGTGAAATAGGTTGTGAAATATTAAGATGAAGTTGGCTCCTATTTCATCAGAAACCATGGAGGGCTGCTGTTTAATGCATATTAAGTAGTGGAGAATCGTAAAAAAAATAATTTTCTCCATTGAAATTCTTTATTTGGTATAATGAAAAGAAAAGCTAGTCCTCATCAAGCCAGAATTCTCTTCAAATGAAGAAAATATTGCACATCATGTGAAAACTACAATGCTTGCCATGTGTCACTTCTTCCTCACTGAGAACTCTCTTCATGGCCTGTATTTCCCAAGTCAATTACGAAAGCCCAATAAATTAATGGGCAACTTCTGTTTGTAAAGAAATTTCAGCAGCAGCAGTATGGACTCTAATTCACAACAATGCAACATAGCTGATAAATTATTTGTGTAAATCCTTTAACAGGACTCAGTGGGCTCTTTACATCTGCCCAGAAGAGCTTTTCAAGCTTGTCCATGAAATAATGATTGTTCCAGCAACTTCCATAAATGTCTTTCTGTAACACCCACCCTTTTGACTAGTACTGCTGAGTCCTCAGAAAGTGGCAGAATCTCTCATTCCCCTTTTTAAAGTGAATGGTTTGAGCTAAAGTACAGATTGAGTCTGCATGGGTACAAAGAGGGAGAGCAGAGATTTGTCTTTCAGAGTAAAATTATCAATCTCTTTTATATGATTCATTCCTTATTATACTTGATTGGTTTTTGGAGCCCAAGGAGGTACCTGGTACTTTTTGTAGCGTGTAGAAGGCATCTTCCTTGCCTTGAAGAGTTATTTTTCCACTGGGTGTATCCATAGTGGGTAATGGAAAGCAGCTCAGACTCCTGAGCTAGCAGGCCCCTCCAAGGCAAAAGTAGTGCTGCTCTGAAGGACTGTGGTGGTTATTTTGCTGAGACATATGGCCAAGTCCTGGCCAGGTGCCACACAAGCACGGCCCTGCTGCTTCTGAGCTATGAATGAGGAGCTCCAGTAACTCTAGATGGCCATCATTCACTTGGCAGCCATGTGGGCAGCTGGCCCTCTTCCTTCTTCCTAGGTGCAGACATCCTGACATTAGTGGTATTTCTGCCCAGATACGAAGATTTCTTGGACCAGAAGAGGCAGCTCCCTTCCTGCAGTGGAAACAAACCCTTCACTTGTTCCTAAGGCTGTTGAGACTTGTTTGTTTTTGTCTTCATTTAAGCATTACTGTTTAGTAGGAGGAAAAGTGTGCTTCCAGGAAAATGCTTAAAAAGTATCTGAAGTATATAAAAATGTGAAGTGTTTTTTCATATTAGTAATCAGTTTCTAACACAGAGCAAGAAGAGATTAATTTTCGTGAGATGTCATTTTGAAATGAAAATATAGAAACTATTTTAGTTTTTGTGGCTTTTGTGAAGAGTAACAGTTGTGGAGAGATAGGCATCATCAAGTCACTTGCATTCTAAAAAAAAGAAACCTAACACCAATTCTAACTCCCCCACCTAACAGCAATAACACAGCATCCTGTCGTTTCCCACATACATGTTTAGTTTACCTGTTACTCCTGTGTTGTTTTCCTGATGCACTGAATTGAAGACTTCTCTCCTGTTGCCCATATCCCATGGAGTTTAAGTATCTGAGAGATCACTATAACATGGCCCTACATGTTAGATATGTTATAATAATACAGCAAAATTCCTCAAACGGTATTATACAGCTTGTGAATATGATCAGAAACAGTTGCCAACTTCGAAAATAGGATCATGGTTAATTGTCAAGGCAGTTTATACAGTTTACATACATAAAATTAAAAGAGCAATCAGGTTTTCAAACAGCTGTAATGCAAAAAAAAAGAACCTGTAAAACATGTGAAGGCAATATAATGTTTAATGAAAAGTTGGCATTTTAAACAAGCAACAAGCAGTATTAGAAATTAAAACTGAGGTAAAACTTAGTTATGCTGCAGAAAAAAATTACGTTGAAAACTTGTAAATGAGTTTGCCAAAAGCATGTGTATAAACAGAACATGCATGTGACAATTTTCTTTATTATACAGCCTAATGAGGGTAAGGCCAGGTGAGTAATGATAACAAAACTATCTTGTAGTGTTATTCAGATCTTACAGTGTTATTGGATTTAATGTTGGAAGCTGTTAGAAAGATGAAAGCATTTACACCATTATTTTAGCAGCTTTTCTGCACCAGAAAATGTGGAGTGGCTGCGACATTCAGCCCTTCCCATAGGGGGCTTGGCTTTTGTCTGGAAGAGTCAGGTCAGGACACAAAAGGCTATCTAACAAGATTTTGGGAGCTGTGGAAAGAGCTTCAGAGGAAATGGAATAATTTTTATATATGGACAGGTTGTGGCTAAGCTCTTAAGTACAACTTGATATTCAATTCAACCCAAATTAAAGACCTCAACTTCCTAACCTCTCATTTCACCCTTTTATTAAAGGGGGTGTTCCATAATTTGCACCCAGCTCTCCCTGCTGCTAACTCTGAGCAGCCTGCAAAAGCTTTCCTGAAAACTGGCTAGAGCAAGACACTACCTAAAAATGTTTCTTCCTTTCATGGGAAGCCTCCAAAGTGTGGTTTTCCCAGAAGGATTTTCATGTGTCACCCAATGGATCTGCCTCCTATCTGCCTCTATAAATGGTGAAGAGATACTGGCAGCCCCCTGTGAGAGAAACCAGAACTCCAGCAGTTCCCAAGTGAACGGGTACAGCAGCAAAATCTGGATTTTTATATCCAGGCTGCAGTTAGAGGGCAAAATCTTCAGTGCTTTGGTATTCTTCATTTCTTTGTACTTTGTTGAAAAGACTGGCATTTGATACTTTGTACCCAAATCACTTGCTATCTGAAGTGGGCTCAGAGCTGTAGATGATCAGCTGAGGTGAGCCTGCATGTGCCTCCAGTTTAATAAAAATTGTGCTGAATTATAACAAACAATTCTGCACTGTGTTTTCAGGATGCCACCTCATATGGACAGTTCAAAGAGTCCAAACAGTAATGGGTCAAAGAGTGAAGCACAAGGTTAGATTATTTTTAGAGTTAAGAGAAGAATTTTTTTAGTCAAACCTGTGAAAGGTGCTGTCACACACCTATTAATGAGAAAACTTATCAGACTTTTTGGTTTTGTTTTCCAAAACAAAAGTCAATGATTTAGGAGAAAACAGCGTGGCAAGATTTGGATGTGTAAAATAGACAAATTTAGGCTAAAGAAGAGATGTACATGTTTAGTAATAAGCATAAATCATCAGTGGAATTATTTCACAAGAGATGTGATAGATACAATATTTAAATGAAGACTTTCTGAGTTGTAGAAATCCCTGAAGTGGATTCTTTGCTCTAGATTAGAAGGAAGGTCAAATGATTATTTAGGAGATGAATGGTCCTGCCTGGCTTGAAAATTCATGTATTTATTAAATGTCAACAAAATGGAAGCAGATGCACATTCTCATTTACCCGAGTACTTGAGGGGTGGAAAAGCATGTCAGCACCATGATACGTATATTCTCTCTTGGCATAGGAAAGAGCAGAGTTGTCCTTGCCTCTCAAAGAGCAGGATGCTGTGGGAACCAGCTGAATGAGGAACCTTTATTAGAGGTCTGATTAATAAAAAATTATTGCTGAGTGGTTTTTTAGGGCATCTGATTTAGAGATGGAATGATCCCTGTAACTTTAATCCTGGCTTGTTGGCAACACAGATAATTTTAAAAAATGTTAAAGATATATATTTTAGGTAGATACGTCTCTGTCTGTCTGTCTCAAAACCAAATTTGTGATAATTCTGGCTATTTAAAACTGTAGGTTGTTTAATAGGTGGCCCTTAAATGAGATTGGTTATGCAATATGTAATGAAATTCTGAGATGCACCTGAATTTACTAGCCACACTTAAAAATCTGGGCACCACCTTTAAGCAAAATTGTAGCATCAAGCGAATGCTTTTATGTCATCCTTATGGGGATAACATCCCAGGAATCCAGTCTGTGGTCTGTTTGATGTGTGGAGAGTACAGGGTCTGCTGAGGCTGCAGAAAACCCATTAATAGCATTGGGATCTGAAACATATTCTAGGCAAAAATTGTTCTGCCTTCCAGTACGCAGTAATTTTCAATGACCAGATTTGTGTTAGAGCACTGTGTATGAGATCCAGGTGTAGACAAATTCAATGTTAAATGGTCATCCTGCTGTGGCTTGATTAGAAATGAAGCAAAGAGCAGTGCATCAGCTTGTCCAAATAAGGTACCTTAGAAATGAAAACACTGCTGAGAGAAACTTTTAAGGCAATTTTTTTAACTCTACAGTGCTTAATTTTATGAAAGTGTTGTGTATCTGCAAACCATTCAGTTTTTTATTTGATTTCATTCAGATTTTGATTCAAAGTGGATGCTGATTTTGGTTGCCTAATTTGCTGCATTAAGATATCCATGCTCTAATCAGTCTTATCTTCATACAGTGTCAGTGTGGGGTGCTGCATTTAAAATAATGTGTGAGCATAGAAATGAGCTCATTGTTAGATGACAATATGATATGGTAAGATGATACTTTTTTTTAAATAATAAATTCTCTTTTTCCTTGGAAAGAAAAGGAATGAAGAAGGTGTTTGCCCTCTTTCTTCTTGTCTCCTGAAATTACCATTAAGAGGATATATTATGGCTTTTCTTTTAAATTGGAGATTTTTTTTTTAATATGCATTAATTACCTTTCTTGCCTAAGAATTGGGTACTTGAGAGCCTGATCCAACATCCATTGCTGTAAATCAAAAGCCTTCTCCAACTGTAAATACTGGATTGTTTGCCTGGTTTTGACAAGATTTTCCCATCAATAGAGCGAATTCAGAGGCCGGTTCACAGTCATGCTCAGCATAATTAAGATTCTTATTTTTTGCTCTAAATGTTTCAGTTTTGAGTATCTCCCTTTTAAAAGGAAGTTAGAGATTTTAATTTATTCACAGAACAAATGTTCTTCCCTTAGATCTTCACTTTTCATAAGTCTGCAACAGAAATAGTAACAAAACCACCTGAAGCATCCATTCATATACCTAGAAACAGTTTATGGGGACACTGAAAGACATTGATGTTATCTTTTTAATATTGTAAGGAATAATCCTATTAAAGAAGAAACAAGGAAAACTGTTATGCCCACAAGGCAGAATTATCCAAAGTTGATTGGAGAAGCTCAGGTTACTCTACAAAGCCCAAGCTGTGTGCTGGCCTATCTTTCCATCAGGGCTTGGTGAATGAACAATCATTTGTGGATTCTGCTCATCTCTCTTTGCGAACTTTGTTCAGTGGAATTAGATACAACTCTGACAAATTAGAAGTGCCCCTTAGCCCCACTGTCCCTGCCACAGCACAGTCTGCCAATTGTGCCTGCTTTTCTGAAGCTGGGCTGCATCAGAGCCATCAATGGCAGGCCTTCCACAAAGCTACACTTTTTAATAAGGGGATCTGTCAGCACTGGCTTCACCAGTCTTGCAACCTTCTCTTAATCCACAGTGTAAAGTGCCTTCCCTTTGCCTTCCCTTGGTTGTGACTTGGACTCTGAAATAAATATCCCCTTTGTTTACAATATGCTGACAACAAAATTAACCTTTGGGATTAATTGCAACAGAGAGTGGTCTGTGTTTCATCTTTCTTCATAGTACAGGTTTGGGATTAAGTAAAACTCAGCCACCTGCCTAACCAATGTCTGTTACTTCTGTTCCTGAATCCCTGGTTTCTTAAAAGATGGTGCTGGTTACTGAGCTTTTTATATTTTCAAAAAAGTTGGTAGAAATTTCAAGCAGTGGCCTTGGAGATCACTATATCTGCAGTCAACTCAGTGAGGAGAGAGAGTGGGACTAGGCAGTATGTTCCAACTCTGCATAAAATCTGTTAGTAACTGGTTTGTGGTTCAGCACAGAAAACCAGCACTGCTGGGCTAGATGCTACCTCTGATTTATGATACTCAGTTATATCAAGATAATTGGTCTGGCAAATGGTTTTCTACTCTGTAATTATCTGTATTTTTTTTCCTTTTTGTATAGAGTATTTGTTAAATCTGTTGTATTGGTAGGACTAGAAATTAGCAGTATATTCTGTCACAGAATTGAAAATTCCAAGTTCTTTACTCTGACCTGTCATTTCTGTTGTGCCCATCCTGCTTGCTCTGATCTGGAGGAGCTTGTTGTTTTAAAGGTGTTGGGAAGTTGCTTTATGGCCCTTGTCTGAACCTGTTTGCTGAGATGGGTTCTTACTGCGTGTGAAGTAATAAAATTTCAGCATCTGCTTACTGGGTCTGTAGAGACTGGTCTGGACAGGTGCTGGTCAGTTCTGTATGGGCAACCAACCCCCAGCTTTATTAGCAAAACAAACTTTTATGCATTGCCTTTGACTCATGATATTTCCACAAACTGTCGCTGGAGACTATGATGTCCCTTGATCACTTACTAGAGGTCATAAGATGAATTTGTTGCTTTCTTCAGAAAACATCATCACTGAATCCCCTCACTGCCCCTGAGAGTAAAACTGCTCCCTACAGCCAGCTGTCATTTTAGCTTTGAAGAAAAATCAATGTTATCTGCATATATTCTGTGTATATCTGTGCATGTGCCTCCCCCTAATGTCATATAACAGTTTAGTGTTGTCCATTCTTAATCCTGTGTGAAATAAGAGTTTTAAATTAAAAAGTAACTAAGTTTCCCCAGTGTAGGGGAAAAGAAGAAACTGAATAGGGAAGTGTCACACTAATAGAGCATTTATTGGATGTATGGTTTCAGTGGCATGGCTTCAGTGTGTGTTCACAAGTTATTTAACACCAGAGAATCCACACAGGAAGGAATCTCATAATACTCTGCTACCAGAAAACCTTCAGACTCTTCTGTGCTTAGACACAGAAGTCAATCAACCACAAGAACCAAATTTAAAAAAAAAACAAAAAACCAGACTTCACTAGTTTCAATCCTCACGGCACTATTTCTTTCATTTATGGCTGTTCTGGAAGCAGACATGGCTTTTCAGTGATGCATGTGCTCCACACCTTCATCACCTCAGGGTTAACACTGATTGCTTGGGGCTGCTCTTGGAAAGGGCTTCAGTGAGCACAGCCTGCAGCAACCTTTCTCTTGAAGGTCACCTACTATTAGCCCATAAATCTTGAGCTTTGTGCTCTGTTCTGGCTACCTGTTTATTTCAGAATATAATTCAAGATGTTGGTTATAATCTTATTAAGCCCTTAAAGGCTTGGGACAAGGTTAGCTAAGAAAATTGCTTCTCCCTCTCACCCCCAATCCATGGCCTATCATAGGAGTTATGATCTGTTGGGTTCCTGTGATTACTCTCCCTGCAGTCAACAACATGGCTTTGCTGGGGAAGCAGAGTATGTGTCTCTGAAACATGCCTCCAGCAGCCTGAAAAAATCCAGGTTTTTACTGAATGCAATATGAGGCAAACAACTTCCATTAACATTTTGAAATTTCCTTGGATATTTTTCTGCAGAAAGATCCGGGGACTCTGTTCTCTGGTGATGTATATCATAATCTCTGTTATTTACTGGTTTTGCTGTATTGTTGCTGAGTGCCCGACAGTTGTGGTGTGTGATTTTTCAAAAACATAATGGATAAAACTCCAGGGTTAATGCTTGTTGTTTTGCAATGAAACGTGGCAGATGAGATCATGCTCTATGACTGCTCATGCTGCAGCTAGGGAAACCTGGAGCAGTGAAGCCTGAGAACTGAGCTCCAGAGACAGCTGGAGTGATATGGGAAAGGTCAGTGGAAAGTGCTGGGGGATTGATGAGCTCCTTGGTGAGGTGCTAGAGGCCAAGAAGGGCATGATAAGAAATTAAAGCAGTGAGACACTGAGAGGCAAGGAATGGGTGCAGAGCCTCCTTCAGTATTCCTTCGAGGACCTTGTTAAGAGAAATTTCACTGCAAGACTTAAAGGGGGGCAAATACCTTTTTTTTTAAATGGTGCAAACATTTTTTCTGATGTAAAATCTTCAAGGTCCATTATGTCAACTCTTCTATACTTCAAAAAAAAAGTGCATAGTAGTGGTACAAAGTGAACTAAAAGATGCAATACTTGCTAGATTTCTCATTTTGGAGGTTTTTACATATCTCTACCTCCTCACAGCTGATCTGCCTGCATCAGTAGTCACCTTCTGTGGTTGTTTCACTGTTAAGCTCTTTGTACCACACCAGTTTGATTGGCTTGTGTTGGGCTGCTATTGGAAAGGAAGTGAATAACAATATATTAAATTTTATAAAAGACAATGCTATATCCATCCTACTCCCCTTGTGTGCAATCTGATCTTAAAGGTCTTGCAGAAATGTTATAGATTCAGACTTCACCTCATTGTGTCGACTTGCATGCCATCTTGACTTGCACAGCCTTTCAGTGTGTGGCCAGCCAGAGAATGACAGTGTTTGCAACAACTTTTGATGTTTTAAAGTACTTTTTTTTCTTCTTCATTAGGACAGAGGCAATGGCTCTTGAGCATTTTGCAGGAGGGAATTTTGTGGAAGAAGTCAGGTTTATGATTTTTTTCCTTCCCAGTGACAGAACAGTCCAGCCTAGGTCTCAGAGATGATCCTTTTGAAAACTTTGCTGAAATAGATATCACTGTGAAATGTTCCTATAAAATCAGCATATTTTGATTAAAGGAAATATTTTGCTAAGAATTGTTCCAGGCAGTTCCCTTCTTGAATGTGTTAACTGTTTTAATTCAAGTCAGTTTTCCATGGCAGCAAGCCTGTGATGCCTCTGCTCCTGCAGCCTTTTTCTTCCTTCAGAGCAACATTGAGAGCAATCTCCTATTACACTTACAGGGGAAGAATTTACTGTTCCCTCATTCCATCAAATTATATAAATGAAATAGTGGTGCTAATTTTAGCTCATCTCTAAATACGTTTACTCATCATCTATGCCAGACTGAAGACGTAATTAAACTATACAGAGGACCTTGAAGTGATGTTAGCATTTTAATACAGAGAAGTAGAAACATTCATGGAAGGCCAAATCATGATTTGTAATTTTACTGAGGTCATTGCAGAGCTTGTGATGATATTACCTTCACTTAAGGCTATAATAATGAGCCACACTTAAGTTCAGATAAAACCTAGTGGGATGGTGGCAATCAAACCTGCAAGCCCTTGTAAATAGGCTATTAACAACTAAAACTGAATCAGTGCTTAAGCAAAAACTGCAGAGTTACTCCTGCTTTTCTAAATATTCTACTGATGGAGCTTTGATCCACTTTTGATGTTCATTAGATCAGTTTCAGATAACCGTAAGCATTGAAGTCACGTCAAATTAGAAGATCTGTGTAATATTTTCATGAGAAACTGGTGTGAAACTTGACTATGTTGACCAAGAATTTGCTTGGAGAACTGGGCTTTGTTCTGTTGAGAAATGCAAAGTAGAAACTCAAAGGCTGCAAAGTCCTTGTTGATGAGGGAAGGTGCTCCCAATGAGTTCAAATCAAGAAAAGAAAACCAAACCCAGAAAAAACGTTGAGACTGGGTTCTGTTATGTATGTCATAGTATTGGCCTAAATTTATATGCAGGTTATGTGCAGCAATGAGGGTCTTTTTATACTGTAGATGTACTCGGTGGGGATTAAGCCTTCTCAATTTACATGATATGAGGGGAGGGCAGTGTTAAGTGCTTTTCATGATGAGACCTTCAAATTGTACTGACTAGGAGCTCCAGAGGAAATTTAGCTCAGGTGCTGTATCTGTGAGTGACTCTACACAGTATTTTCCTGGCAGTGATAACAGTTTGAATTATATTTAACCCAGTATAAATTGGTTTTATTTGCATGGTTATTTTTAACCTGCTGAATTCTCCGGCCAGCTCTGTAACAAACATGTGGAAACAAATTATCTCAGACAAGTGCTGCTG
Organism: Geospiza fortis; assembly: GCF_000277835.1. NCBI lineage: Eukaryota > Metazoa > Chordata > Aves > Passeriformes > Thraupidae > Geospiza > Geospiza fortis. The sequence continues at coordinate 2,126,881 of NW_005054396.1, read as the reverse complement.
CAAAAAATGACTGAATGTCAGGGCACTGCTTCAACCACCAACAGAAATGCAATGTGCAAAGTGCATCTAACTGAAGTGAATGTTTGTGTGTTTAGAGATACAGCTCTTTCAGGTTCCCAAACCTGCTGGCGTGTCCCTGCTCTCTGCTGTCCCTCTCCACTAACTGACACCTTGTCCTGCATCATCTCAGGAAACTGATACAGCATTTAAAAACATAATTTTGTAAACCGGAATTCCTCATGAGTCTACAGCATAAGGGAAAGTGGGTTTATGCCTGCCACAGCTTGGAGGTGAGAAGGCTCTAGTTGTTGTGCTGTGTCCTGTGTACAGCTCTTCACATGCCCTTGGGGTACGATTCTCAATCTACAGCTGCTTTTTTTTTTTTAATTTCCTTCCATCTTCTGTTTTTGCAATCCAGACAAACTATTGAAAATGAGTCTTCTCTCCCTAAAACATGTAGTCCCCAGCAATAAGCAACACCCAAGGATTGTGTAAAACTGAGAGCTTTGCTCTGCAGAAGGAAAGAAGAAAAGCATTTCCTTGCAGATGCAATGTCCATCTCATAGTCAAGTGTCTCTGTTGCAACTGACTTGTGTGTTAAATCCTTTCCTAGCTCAGATGGTTTACTCTTAGGGAAAAAAGTGCCTCTCTGAGTCAAGGACCAGGCAGTGTGGGATGGGGCAAGAGCAGCAGCCACGAGTGCTGCCTCACTGAAAGGATGATGATTAAGGTTGTGTTTACAGGAAAATTTGGGGAAATTCTCAGACCTGATCTCTCTGCCTTTAAACTTTTGATTATTCTTCAGCAAGGAAAAAAAAAAGCCCTACTGGTCTATATGTTTCATTTGGGATTTTTTGTAGCTGCCATTTATGATATGCTAAATATGCTAAGTTGGTAATTCAGAGAGTTGTGGCGGTAACTGACCAAGGATGGGGTCTTTTCTGTTTGACAGTCTGTGCTTTTGAGGTCTCTGTGTCATGGTTTGACATTGATTAAAAGCTAGGCACCCACAAAAAAACATCCACTCATTCTCTTCTGCTATAGTTGAGCAGAGGAGGGGGAAAGAAAAACTAAGGGGCTTCTGAGTTAAGGATCAGAAAGAAACACTCTAAGGACAAAACAGGCTAAAATTTAAACAGTATCAAGAAAATTTATTAGTAACAGAATTAAAAGTGGGTAATGAGAAATAAAATAAACCTTTAGAACACCATTTCTTCCCTCCTTTCCCACCAACAGCTCAGAGACAAAACATGGGGTCTTTAGTCATTTTGCTACTTCTAAAAATCTTTCTTCAGTTAGCTGAGGGAAAGGAGTGTCTTTTTTCTGCTGTGCCATGGGGTCCTTCCCATGGGAGACAGTTCTCTGCAAACTTTCCCAGTGTGGTTTATATTTTCATAAGTAGCAAGTAGCAGTCCTGCCCAACCTGCTGCAATGTGAGTTCCTCCCACGGGCAAAAAGTCTCCCCACAATTGTTTTGCGTGGGTTATTAGTTCACAGGGTGTAGTCTTTTAAGGATGAGCTGTTCTAATTTGAAAGCAAGGGTCTTATTTCTCTCTCTCTGGAAGCAAGGGTTTTCTTTCTCTGTCTGGGTCTTCCACTAGATTACAGCTTTTTAGCTCCACTCACTCCATTATGAGCCTCTTTTCTCATGGGCTGGAAGTGGATCTCTTCATCCCCCCCACACTTCATGAATTACAGGGAAATGGCTAGTTGTATTATAGCTCTCACCACAACTTGTAGGAGAATCTCAGCTGCAACGTTTGGAGCACCTCTTCCCACTTCTTTAACTGACCTTAGTGTCACCATGTTGTTCTCCTCACATGTCTGCACCTTTTCCTTTTTTGGAAAGGGAAAAAGTTGTTCATAGGTTCTCAAGTTCTATCAATTGAAAAGTTCTCATAGAGTTTTGCAGCACTGAAAGGTTGATTTCATCTGGGCTTCATACTGAGGGATTGCTCACAATGCCTCTTGCTGGCTACGTGGTCCCTGCTGCTTCATTCAGCGTGGCGCCGGCTTCATTCAGCTCCTCTCTTCATGCAGGGCATTGAAAAGAAGCTGCTGCTGCCACTCCTGCCCTTCTGCTTGCAGCACAGCTGGCTGAAAGCAGCTAAGCAGGCAAAGTTCACTGTGAGCTGTGCCAAGATGGCTCTGGCCACGTGGCCCGGGATGCGTGGCCCTGGTTGCTGGGTGGCTGCTCGTGGCACTGGGATGGCCCCAGCGCCTTCCCACCCCTCATAAAAAGAGAGTCTGAAATGCGGTTTATTTCCTTCTTAAATATGCCATCACAGAGGCGTTACCAGCTTCTCTAATGGGGCCAGCAATATGCTCATCATCAGAGCCTTCCGGGATTGGCTCTGCTAGATATAGTAGAAGCTTTGAGCAGTTTTCTTTTTCCTCAGAAGCTGCCTCTGACGCTTCTCCCAGCCCCACTAAAAAATCAGGCTGTGTCAAACTAACACACTCTGATTTCCCAGATTAGGAATACTGCAAATGAAATATGATGCCTATTGTGTGTCATCTGTACAGTCTTCTTGCTCTTTCTGTGCCACTGAGCTTCTACCACATCTGTAAGTGTGGGTTAAGCAGCAGGAATAATTGTGTTACTTGGCACAAATACTGATGACAGAATAGTGCATTTCTTTATTCACAATTACTGACTGATTTTGAATAGCTTTGCATGTTGAATTAAAAAAAAAAAAGTCTCACCATATGGGAAATATGAGTTGAACTACCATGTTGCAGAAAACTGGTGAACATACTGGGGAAAACAGAAGCATTTGGTCTTTGAAGATTCTTTTTGGGGGGGAATGGACAAATTTAATCTGAATCTATTGTAATGAATATTTTCCTTGTTCACCCTCCGTAGTTCTGCAGCCTCAGAACAAATATGTGATACTGAGTTTCTAGCCAGGCACCACTGCTCAGATGTAATCTGAGATGGCATATCTGCAGATACCTGCACTTCTGACTTCCCTACAGCTGCTCATCAGGTCAGGATATACCATATGCCATGGCAGAATTGTCTCATTTCTGTGCTGGAGATGCTAAGTCAATCACATAGTTTTTGCTACGAGTTTTGACTGATGACAGAGCTGTCTTGAAGAGATTGTACCATGCCTGGTACCTGAGTTGACATATTTAGAGTATGTTCCAAAATCTCTGTGTGTCTCCACACTGTGCTGTCATTCCCCCAAACCCTACTCTCTCCCCCCTGCCTCCCTCCCTCCCCTTAAAATGATAGATTTGCAACATCTGGCTGTGCAATTGCCACTTTAAGTTATTTCCCCAGATGCAAAAAGTGGCAGCAGTCCAAGAAAGAGCCAGTTTACTTTAACATGCTCATGAAATTCTTTTGTACTCTACTTTTCAATAATCACAGGCCATCTTTAGCTGTTTGTGAGTCCTAGCTTCAAAACACCTGGTAAAGTACAAGCTCTGTTTGTTAAACAGAGAATCAAGGCATGGGCCAGAACAACATGAAAGCCGCTGTTAGACACAAACATGTCTGAACTCTCTTTGTTTGTGGTGATGATTAGCTGGTGGGTGTCTGTGCCTTGCTGTACAGCCAAGCTCTAAGAACACAGAAAATATAATATCACGACTCAATTCCTAGTGCCCAGCCAGGGCTCCTATGCCAGACCATACTGCTTGAAGATCTTATGGCAAGCCTACTTTCCTTAAAATTTCATTTAAAAGCTGTTCTCCTTCACCAGGAATTAAAGTCCTGTAATTTCTACAGCTTCCATTGCAGTTGTGTTTGTGTTCTCAAACTGTTGTGGAGCATGGTGCGGGATTTCCCACCTCCCCAGTGCTCCCGGATGTAACTTTTCCTCTGCAGACAGGCTACAAGTGGTCATGGGTGTGGTAACTCCTCCTTCTGAATTGCCTTGGTGGCAGCAAGAACTACTGATGACAGCCTGATTTAAAGTTGTCTGTAATAAAATAACATAACCATGAGTAGGAAGAATTAGCCAATTACTGCTGCTTAGGGATCGCTTTGTGAGGTTATCCCAAATGAATTGTCTGGGAGCTGGATTAGCTTCAGATGCCACCAAGGGACAAGTGGTTAATTGTGATGAGTTTTTGTGTTATGCCACTCTCTAACAACAAGGTTGTTAGGAACAGGGCATGATACATGTCAGGAGAAGGTGTCCATTAAAAAGAGAGGTTGGAATAAACTCAAGCTCTGGTAGTTTATTATTAGAAGTAGCCTAGAGAGATAACAGGAGAAATTTCTGTACATTTAACAGATGTTTATCAATCACTACCATGAAAAGTGTTATGAAGACTTTTAAAGAAGGGAGGGTGTCCTTTCTCTACACACCCCTCCTTTGAAGGTTCAGTGTGTGTGTACATAAATCCAAAATATATAAAAGTCCCAGCTGACATGCTGTGTTGTGACAAGTCATCTCAGATTGTGTCAATCATAGTGCCTTATGCTATATTAAGTGACATAATATAATGTGATTGATACAACATGAAATGACATACCATTGTACAAAATATCATGTGGAAAATTTAGGAAACTACTGAGGAGCAGAAGCTGAGTGTAGCCTTTCAAGTTTTGAGGCAAGAAAACTAACGAAGTAAAAGGAGCTCCTTGGAATCAGACCTGCTGCTGCCACTGAGAATAAAGTCAAGTGTACTCTACTACCTGAATAATTTCGTGGGTAATTAGTGGGTCACTTTTAAAGGGTCAGTTTTAAAAAATGCTCTTGTTTCTTGGGGACTGACACATATCTGTGGGTCTGAACTGAATTTCTCTGAACCACTAGGCGCATCATTAATTGTTAGTGTATCTGCACCATACAAACAGAGCTGCAAGCTAAATGCAACCAGTTTCAGTTCAGGAGAAAAGAATAAAAGCCCTTCCAAAACCAAATCAAACCAGACTGTTCTCCCTTTCTCTGTCTGGATTCTGCTTTCCTCCCATGTCTTCTCTTTCTTACTTTTCTGTTTTATTTATATAGTGACAACAATCTCAAATACTGAGATGTCTCTAGACCCTATCACAAAATCCACTGGGGTCTGGAGTGTCCTATTGTAGCAGCAATGGCATTGGCCTTCCTAATCTTTGGACTTGGCATGACGCTTATGGGTGACTGTATTTTGAGAGCATCCTACCCCAAGGCTGCATGGCATGGTCTCTTGCTCTTGCCACCTGTAGGTACCAAAGAAAACTAAGTTTGGTAGTATGTTGATAGTATTGTGTTATACTGACTGCTGGAGCAAGTAAAAATTTCCTGGAAATGAGAATTCCTCTGAAATAAGAGCTTTAAATTGAATAGGAGCTCTTGAGTTAGGTTTGCTGCAGTAGGTGCTTGCTTAATGGGATTCAGAGGTTGCTTTCTTAGACTTGTGGGGAAAAACGGGACAGGTAGAAAAATTTAAACCTAATTTGGGGCTGGCAGCAGGTAATAAAATATCTTTTTATCATTCTAGAAAATGGTATGAAATGGACAGTACTTAGTTTTTCAGTAACATTTTTATTTTAACAGCCTCTCATCCCTTTCCTTCTAGTGGTGGAGACTAAGTATTTTCTGTAACAGGGAAATAATAGTGATAATTTGTTCTTTCCAGAGACAAAAGGGTTGTGTTAGAGATACTTTTGCTGCTGTCTGAGCCTTATTCCCCTCTGCCTTGAGGACAGGACAAGAAAAACACATAAAGAAAGACAATTAAGTCAGGGGAGCTGTTTCTTTATATGGTGCTGACTTTCACCTGCAACTTCATGCTACATGGAGACACTGGATGGACCGTGGTCTTATTCCAGGCCAGTTTTGATCTTTGGGCTGTTTAACTTTGCCTGTTCTACAATGTGATTTACAGCAACTTTTAGCAAGAACAGCTTTAAGCTGTTCCTAAACAAAAGAGAAAATCAATAGAAATTAAAATTTAAAAAACAAATAAGTGAAATAAGAAACCCCACAAAAAAAAGTATACCACAAAAGACAGGCAGGAAGAGAGAACCATAAGGAAGGCCACTGCAGAAGATCTGTTTATGTGCCATTACCAATGTCCAGGGTATAGCCAGTGTCGGGGAAAGTGCTGAAATCATCTCTCTGAGACACAGAAAGCCCAGTAGTGTCACAGGGAGACCCCCCTAGTTCTCAGTGTAGCTATTTGAAGAAATTGTGAAAGGATTAATATTTGTTTTTCTTGTGGTTTGTATTTACTGATAGAAGAAACTTGGCAGATTGAAATGGGTCTTGTAAATTCCTGTTAAGTAGCTTGCATCTGTCTGGCTTGGGCCAGATTTGGTTTGTGATCATGCCATACAGGCAAGAAATGAGATGTAGAGGGGTCAGAGAAGCAAGGTATTAAAGGTCAGCATTGCTTTAAATGGTCATCTCTAAATCTCCTGATGTGCCTTTAGCCAGCTCTAAACACAGAGTAAATTGAGACCTTCCATAAGCTTGTTGCAAGGAGATACAGTCTTTGGATGTAGGTGTATGGACAATATTAAATCTCACTTGAATCTGTTTGAATGTTTGCAGACTTCTGAGGCAAGTTTATCTCATCAAGTCAGTCCAACATCAGGTACCATGTGGCTGGATACTCCTAAAAATACTTGCAAGCCAAATAGTATCACTCTTCAATTGGAACATCATTACTAATTCAATACTCAATATTATCAGTCTCTTGTTAAAAGAAAAAAAAAGAAGAAAAAAAAATCAGTCATCTGGGGAAGGAGTGAGAAATATGCTGTATAAGCAATCCTGTGGCTGGAACTGTTACCAGCAATTATGCAAAACCTGGGAAGACTCTGTGGATAATTCGTGAACTCAGACACTTAAATATACAGCCAGTTTAGTAAAATAAATCGAATTGCACCAGAGATGATAAAAACAAAGAAAATACTAAAGCAGGCTACTTTTTTTCCTTCCCTAAAGGAAGGGGATGGGGCAGGGAATAAAGAGGTGCCACATTTGTTTGAATTTGGAAGCAATTGCAATCTTTCTTATTTTATTCAAATGTTTTCTGAATTAGCAGTTTCTGTTCTGTAAATGGTAATGCCCTCATGGTCAAAACACAGGACAGTGTTTGCATTGATGTGTTGTGCGGTAATGTTGAATGTAGAAAGTCATTAGTCATTTATAATAAAAGGCAAAAGAGTGAGAGAGGATACAGGGTACCTTACGGAATTTGAACTGCACAGTGCTACAGCCAGTTCCTCAGCTGTCTAAACTGGCAAACCCCAACAAGCTGTAAATTGTGCATTTTAGAATTATGGCCTTTGTTTCTTTTTGTTTTGCTCATGCAAAATGTCTAGTGTTTTGTAGTAGCTGGTCCTGTTTGTCCAGGAATTGGATGACCGTGTGAGCTAATTCAATGTACGGATATTGTCTTTTGGGATTTTTGCTTCTCTGCACATCAGTTCTCTTTTTCTGAATGGAGTTCAATTATTATTATAGCATATATTACTTTGGATCATTTTACTGCTCAATCAATACACACATCTGTACAATAAATATTGACGTTGCTTTAATGTTCTACAGTGTTCACTATGTCAAGATTATTTGTCAGAAGCCACCCATTACTGCTTGTTTCTAACATTTCCTGTCCACTCAATTTGGAAAAATTTGCTGCTCAAGCTTCTCTTCTGCCTTGGTTTCAAAAGATAAATGGAGGTAAGCGCAGTGCTGTCAGACTAATGCACTAGGCAGGATGACTCAGACTCCATTCCTCTAACTCTTGTATGTATCATTTTGTGTCTTCTGTACTTTATTTCTCCTTCCAGCCATTTTTTATCTCATCTTTGAGAACTGGTAGGTAGTTGGGATCGTGTCTTGAAGTCCATTTCTATAGAGCACAGCACATCAGGGCTCAGGTATCACTTATGACTCACCTGCTAATGTTAATATATGGGATGCTGTGGAACAGTGAGAAAACCGTATTAGAAGATGCAGCACACACACAGAGGCACATGGAGGAGAGAAGGTGAGAACAGCATGGCTTTGTTATTTCTCTCCTGTAATGTCTTCAAGAGTGAAGGAACTTGGGGAGAGATGTACCATAAGCCAGTGTTAAATGTTATACTACCAGCAGCACAAACTATCAGTGGTGAGAAAAATACAGCATCTTTTTTTAGTAATCAGAGGCAGATTTTCCCGTTATTCCCATGCAAGCGTACAGACTTCAGTGGGCGCTGGTGGTGTTGTCTGGCTCGGCACATTCAGTGAAATGTATATGGCTAATCATTGAAGTCTGAAAACACTGGATCACGATTCTCTCTGTGTTGTGAAAGGCACAGTGAGAGTTACTTGAAGACTGCATTCAAGTTGAAAAAATTGCCACTTTTAGTGTTTCCCATCTGGAACAATATTGTCTTATTTGCCACCAAGTAATCATAATATCTGTCTGGCATATGTACCATGTTACACAAACACGTACGTGTATCTGCATGTATATATATCTACATTCCACCTTCTTTGCTGTACAGTATGGCATCAGGTCAGTAGCAACTATGAAAAAATCATAATCTGTTTACACATAAATGCATGTGTATTTATGTCCATGAAAGGAAAAAGTCATTCAGATTGCCTGATCTACATTCCTGTCTCCTTCTGCAGCCTGGGAATTGAAGTAATCATGATGATATAAGGGAAGTACCTACAGTAAGAGACTAAACATAGCCCAGAGTCACCAAGTTGAAACTAGACTTGAAAAACAAGTGTGTTTAAAACTGCTAGAACATCACTGATACCTTGGGAATCCTGTTCCTAGGTGGCTGCAGGAGGAAGTGCTGTAGTAATGCACTGGCACTCAAAGCCAAAGGGAGGTGTCTTGCTTAGTTGAGGATTTTGGGGCTAACAATCCTACTGGCACAGTTTCTCAGGTCTTTCTTATCTTCTGGCAATGCTTAAGGTTCAATATTCTGGACATTTGTTGTTCCACCATTGCTTATAGTTGCTTTTTTTGCTCCTAGCTTTGAATTGTCACAGTTTCATATAGGCTGCATTTAGGTGAAGCTAAGGTCTCTCTCTGAGTGAACAGTACTTTGTACAATTATCATTCATTTTCCATATACTTCTCATGTGAAAAATATGAGGGAGCTACTAATTAATTGTTACTATTGATGAAAATTATTGCTAATAAGTTTTATAAGGGTGAAAAAAAAGGAGTTATTAAGAATGTCTATATCGCAAGGGACTTAGCACTGGAGACAAGAAACCAAATGTTATGCCACGTTTTTAGAGCTAAAAGCTCTTATTTCACCGTGTCATTTATTAATTATCATTTATGATAATTTTAATTGAAGCATTGCATTGGGGAAGGAAGGTACCCAAAACAGTTCTAGTGAGATCTGATGAGTTGAAATGAATGTGTTTTTCATCTCCATGTCCATTATAAAACCCACACTCTGTTCTTTCATAAGGCTTGGAAGAAAAACTACAAAGGTTTCTGGAGATTGCTAAGTTAGCCAGGAAATACCCCTTAAAGCACCTTGTTGATCTCCTGCCTTGATCTGACATTCAGCTCACAGCATCTGTCTCTGGCCTCCACTCTGGTGCTTAGTTATCTTTATATGGCATTTTGACTGCCCTCAGCTTTTGTGATCTCTAGTTCAAAGGCTTCAGAACATCATTACAGCATTTATTGCTGGGATATCATTACCTCTTGCCCAAGCGACAAGCTGATAGGGACCATATCAAACACAATGTCAGGAAGAACCTTTATTCAGCATGCCACAGAGAAGTCCCAGGTTCCTTTTACTTTCCTTTTAATTTTATGATATTCCACTCCAAAGATGAGCGATATTTTTCTCTGCTCCCAGAAGCACATTTTGAACTCAGGGTTCTTGAATTGTGGCACTACCTGATTTCTTTTTTGTAGGCAATGCTGATCAAATACGTCCTTTTAACCAAACTTTGCTAACACTGGTGCTCAGAATCTGGGAAGATATTCATGTTTTCCTAAGGCAAATGAAATTCCATGGACTCTTTCTTCCTTCATAAAGCAAAGGCCGTCTGAGTTAATATCTCTTCTGTGCACCAGAAAAAGTGCTGACCCAGCTGGGGGCACTGGGATTCAGAGCTGGGTCCTCAAGAGCAGATGGTTTAACAGGCCAGTTCATTAATCAACTCTGCTTTCCCAAGCACTATGTTGTACTTCCCTCCCCCCGCCTTTTTTTTTTAGCAATCAAGTGCTGGATAAGAGAAATGTAGCTTCTTTTCTTTTTCCAAGAGATGGCATCTGATGTGTGTGTGTGCCATTATATTTCAGTTATTTACAATTTGTGAGCTAAAATGCAACAGATATTTATAAGCAGTTACAACTAAATTCTTTGGTAAATATGATGAATGAATCTCATACATTTTCAAGTGATTTAAATGCTTTTCAATGCAAAAAGAGAATTTGTTTCAGGTAGACAGAATAATCCAGTCCTGGGATTTACTTGTTAGAGGTGAAAAAAGAGTCAGCTAACAAAATCTTTAACAGTCAGACAGGTAGAAGAGTCCCAAAGCCTCTAAATACACATAACGTAAAATGAATTACTTTCATTTCTGGTTAAGCCCCTGAATACTTGTATAAATGCTTGAAAAAAAATGAAAAAATATTGAAGGAATGGAACATTTCTATTGCTCCCTGTGAAAGATCTTTAACTGAAGGGGAATGCATTTTTGCCAGGCGGCCTGTAGAAGTAAGCTTGTGTGTGGTAATTCCTTTACATTCACAGCCAATAGCTTGCAGACTCAAGGGATGAAATTATATTTTAATCTGACTTTGTTCCCTGTAACCCCTCTGCATACTAGCTCTATGTTTGAATGCCTAGAGGTGTTCTGTTCCAGGACAAAGTCAAGTAGTGCTGTGGAAACTTGTGTGAGGAGTCCCATGTGAAAGTGTTAAATGGTACTTCCAAAAAAATTATCCTTATAATTTTATTATCATAGTTTTTCAACATAACAGTTTAGAGTTGATGAAAGGCAGTGAATCAACTCTATTTTGGAGGCAGAGGCTCCATCAGCTCCTCAGCATCCGCTGTCTGTCCAGTCCAGCCCTTTATTGCAGCAGGAAAAACTTTCCAAGACAAAAATGAAAAGTATCAAGGATGTCCACATATTTTCTCTCTCTGCACAGGCAATGCCACATGGAATAGGAAGTGAAAGGATTCCAGCTGGTATTATCTGCTGTTATTTTTACCTGCTTAGGGCAAGCATCAGTTAGCATGTCTTTTAAGTCACTGATAATGTAGACTGAACTTGTCTCAGTGATTGTACAATGCCACATTTATACATTTAATCCATCCCCAACAAAGGTTTTTTGTAGAGACACAAATATCACTACTCATTTACTCCATCAAGATGCAAATTCCCTATGTTTCTGATGATGCAATAAACATGATTGGCATTTCCTCTCATTCCAGGGAGCAAGAGGAGGGCAAGAAGAAGAGCTATGCAAAAGTGTGGACATATGTATCTCCCAGTGTAGAATGAATAAAATTGCTCAGCAATTGAGGCAGAGAAGTGGCTTTTTCCTAAAGTCTGACTGCCTCAGGAGTCATATATGTCTTTGTTGGATGTGTACAGATCCTCAGCTCCTAACTCAAATGCCTGCATTTGATAGTAACTCTCATGGGTGTAAATTGCACACAAAGTCCTTGTTGGAGCCAGGTACTGTACCAAGTCCCCAAGCCTTAGTGCATTAGTAACTGGCTGCTCTTTTATAGCCACCCTTAGACTGAGGTGAGCTGTCATCTGAATGAATAACTGGAGTTCATTTCTCAGAGTAACCCTGTGCCACTGGACATAATTTCTGCCTAATATTTTCAGTCTCCTAGACCAAAGAAGTGCAATGCTTCATATACTGCTGCTCATGACAGACTGACTACTTGGGTTGTTGCGGCCAGAACTGCTGCTAGCTAAGTCCAGGGTCAGGAAGCAAAAAGGGCCTTTGCATAATATCCACAGATGTTTAATTCAGCTGCCTGGTAAGATGTTCAGCGTCTCAGGCACACTCCTGGGGAGCTTCCAGCTTTCTCACTGACCCCAGAGGTAGGGGTTGAACCCTGCTCTCGAGCTGTACAAAAATGATGGCCAATAGGGGAATAGGGAGGGAGTGGCTCAGGGATGTAGTAAGAGGGGAAGGAGCCAATGGGGTCCCAACTGCCCCTGAGGGAAGCCTCTTATGTTTCCCCGACCCAGGGAATGCCTCCCAGGGTCCCCACACTGGGTCACTTTTTATATTTAAAATTGATGAAAAGTAGCTCAAGAGATTTTGCAGTTTCCTCGTCACTGCAAGGCTGGGCTAAAGTACTCTAGGCTTCCGTCAATCAATGATGTCAGGCCAAATTATATCACGAGCCAAACTCACATTGAAGGGGAGGAAGTGAACATGTGACTGACTTCAGTGAAGATGTAGTCCCTGTATCAGACATTAGTTTGGCCTAGAACATATCTGAGATTGCTTTAATGTCCTGTTTCATTTTGTGTCCTTTTTTTCTTCCATCGTTTTACAGAACAGAGATGAACTGTAGAAAGCTTCTAAACTCAGCAAAGAAAGAGATTAAGTGGATGGGGATTTTTGAAAGATGATGTGGTTAAGAGTGGTAGGAGACAGTGTCTGGGATCAGAATGTTACCTGATGCATGGGCACTGCTGCTGCTGGAGTTCTAGCCTGTCATTCATTATTGAGCTGTTCAATGACTCAGTGTTTTGTCTGAGTATATGAATAAAATTAAGACAATATTGGATGAGGGACTTGGGGTGGAGATGAATGCCTTAGCATGTGAACTGCAAGAGGCACACTAGGTAGTTTTAGATTTGGGAGTTCAGCTTGCAGAAGGAACACAAACCTCCTGAGATATAATAGATGGAACAAATTGTTACCCCTCTGAATGGGTGTTCTGTAGAATGAGTGGATTTGCATGGGACACTTCACTTCATCAGTCCTTGTGAGAAATTTCCTTTGTTGCTGTGAAAATGAGTCCAAGCCTACATAAAATAGTCTTCTCAACTGGCCTGCTGAATACTAAGTACAAGCTCTTGTGTAAGCACATGTATAAGCTCTTCCTTGGAGGCTGTTTAGGAAGGGTTCTTGTGTGACTGCCAGAATTGTAATCCAGCTGACAGGAGGGGAGAATCTTAACCTGTATATCAGGGGGAAAAAATGTCAATATTCATTTGAAAAACCATTGTTTAGTCTTCAAGGGAAAAGGGGGTTTCTCTATGACTCAGATGGCAACAGTCTCTCAGTCTTTAGGGAGCTTAAAGCCTTTGCCAAGAACATCCTGAAATACCAGGGATTTGCAGCACTATAATACCATGGTGGAGACTAGTTCCTGTCATTGTCTCCTCGAAACCAAGGTTGTGAAGAAACTAGGCAGAAATCGCAATTTGGGTCAAATTGAAATAAATAGGGCAGGAGATCTTTCTTCTTTTTAATGCTTTTATTAAAAAATCAGCTCAGGTGGGGAGAGCTGATGGGTCCTGCACACACCACTGCTGCTTCCAGAAGCGGCATAGAGGAGGAAGAGAAGGAGCACAGCTGTATTTGCTGGTCTGCAGACAGAGCTGGAGCATCCATCCTCACAAGAGCACCAAGAAATTCCCACTTTTCCACTTTGACGTTCGAGGTCCTCTTTATAGCTGACATCTTTAGGTTAGCGTGAAAGGTAAAAAGGGTCTTAGCAGACACTGGATTCTGTTCCTCACCTCTAGACATCACTTAGATAACTTAATTCCATGGTGGGTCATTGTTTTAGGGGTCTTTCCTGCTAGATTTGGTGAGGTGTTTCCTCATTTGCATACCAGCCCCAATGTTACCTCCTCCTCACAGTCCTGGGCGCCATTTTCCAGGAAGCAGCAGGGTGGTATCCGATAAAGAGGGATTTCCAACCATCAACAACAGGTAATTAAAGAAAAACTATTAACAACAGGTGATTACATCATGAAATTATTAGCAGCATAATAGTTAAAACTCTCACTTAGGAGCAATTGGTTTAACCTGTTAACTCTGCAACCTTTTAAAAAATGGACAACTTTTCTACTCATAACAAAATGACCAGTGTAATTTTAATATTTACGATAGATTGTAGAAAACCATATAGTAATGACATTATATTTCCTTAACTGGGAGACAGCCAAAGAGTATTTTTATTTGAAATATGGCATGAAATATTCCCAATAGTTGTCCTAAATAAACACAAGTGTTTGCATTACCTTTTCACCTGTAGCAGATTAAAGTGCTCCTTAGTCATTGGCTATGAGTGAAACCAAGATCAATCTCTATAATTCTAAAAACCATTGTGTAAATATATTCTGACTGTTTTTATACATTAATCACAGAACATTATGAGGGACATGCCTTACTGTGCATATTTCTTGCAAGCAAAATAGAACTGTCTGTAATTGTCATTTCAAAATTATGGAACGAACTGAAAAATAAAAAACACATACCAGAAAATCTGCTATTTCAGGACAGCTGTTCAGTATTTTTGGACAACTGACATTTTTCTTTTTTACAAAAATAAAGCATGAGGGTTTGGTTTTTTTGTTTTTGTTTTTTTTTTTTTACTAAAAATAGTGAGCCAAATTCATTAAGGGGATAATTTCAAGTTGCAAAATACATAATTTGCTTTCTTCCCAAATGTTGCTGAGCAAGCAACATTTCTTATTGCTATTCCCTAGAAGTTTTTTTTGAGTTTCCACATTCAGGCCCAGCAAAAATCCCCATTTTCAGACATAAATGATAAAGAAGAAGAAAACAGCTTTCTACAGTTGTAGAACCATGTGCTGTAACTCTCTCATTTCTCTCAATCCATCACTTCAGACACCATCACGGTGGCTGGACAGCAACCTGTGTAGTGAAGGGAACCTTGCTGTTAACACAAGCAAGTTGTGCACTCTATTCATACAGTGTGTGTAGAAGGTCAGGAGTGGAGAATATGGGTATAAATATTGTGGTTGTTCAGGTTAGAATCTATCCTCTAGCAAGTGAAATTTTAAAAATAGATTAATCTGTGAAAATTCATGCTCATTAGAATAATTTCTTGAAGGTGTTAATTTTGTGTTTAGTTAGACATGGCCTTGAGGGATGTAGATCTTAAGGGATGTATTCAGACCAAGTTTGACTGTTTATATTGCTGTTTTGGTGAAGATATTTGGTGTGTTGACTTACCTGTTTTCGCCACGTTCTCTGTCACATTTAGAGGTGTGGTTTTTTTGTTCAGACAAGGCAGAGGGTCTCCTCCATTTGTGCAAAAGGGAGGGAGAATGGCAAATCAATTTCCTGAAGATAGAACTGCTTAGAAATGGGGTTTTGCAGTCTAAGAAGAACCATCAGTTAGGAGGGTCAAAAAATATTCTTGCAGAAATTTTGTCACCTTTGATCTATACAAAAGTGGTGTCAGGTTTTTGCCATGTAATTGTATCTGATGTTACAGGGGTATCATCTCTTGACTGAACTGTGTATCTCTGTGACTATACAAGTCATATTGTGGGGGGAAAAAGGTAAGAAAAGAGAAGAATGAGACCTGACGTGTAGAATTGAAAGGTCTGAGAGCAGCAAGGTACAGCAGTTTTCCCCTGTGGGCGGTAGCTTGCTCTCCTCTCCCTCTCCCTTTTTCCCTCTTTCACATGCCACCTGATCACTGCCTCAGCCAGCAGAGTTGTGCTACATTGCATGACTGTAATGTCAACAGTATGTGGGATATTATGATTACCACAGTGCTTTTAGGAACTAAATCTTGGAAACTGCAGTCTCTGTCTGTTACTGGAATGTGCCTCACACAGCTTCTAATCAAATGCTTTCAGAATCAGATAATTAAGCAATATGGAAATGTACGTTTAAAGAGAAAAGCACATGCAAGGTTGTTTTCTCAGTTCCCAGTTCTGGAAGGTAATAAATGTGTCTAAGTACCCCTGCTCACTTCAGGTCATGGGAAGTTGAGGGTACTCAGCACCTTTGAACATCTGGTTTTAGCAGCCTAGGTAGCACATTGCATGATTTCTTCACACAGTTGTTCATAACATTATTGTGGTACTTGGACAGGGACACTTGTACAGAAGTTCTTGACAAGTTGTTTTTTTCTTTCCTTTAGGAAAGTCCATTGAAGGTTTGAAGTCTAATTCTTGCTTGCAGGCTGCCTCAATAGCAAAAAAACCCCGTTCAAACTGTCTTTCCAGTAGTTGGAAGGTGAATCCTACCAAGGGCCTCTGATTATTTTGTTTGGCACTCAATTTTATAATAAAACCCTTGCAGACACTGAGCCCTCCTTTGGTCAATGCTCTTTTTCATCCCATCAGAGGCCTCCTTGTTCTTGGAAGGTTATAAGTACAAAGCAGGAATATGGATAAAGGCTGAGGGAAAAGTCTTGATATTACTAATGATGGACATATGGAGAACAGAAGATTTGAGTGTTTTTGCCATAAGAGGATAGAAAGCCTTGTGATTTCATCAGTTTCAGACAAACAATGTTCTTTTTGCATAGTAGTGTCCCCTGTTAGTTAAGGTATGGCAAATGTTGTAGACCTCTGGAATCTAAGCACTGCAGGAAAAAGGGGTGGAAATGACTTAAGCACAATAGGAGAAAGCTGTGTCTGGTGTGGGTGATAATGTTTGAGGAACACTCAAGATAAAATTGCAGAGTGTAAATCTTGACTAAATCTTACACAAAACAGGGATGAAAAAGAAAATTATAGAGGGGTGAGAATAATATAGGACAGTTTCAGTGTACTCTTCAGGGCCTGAAGGAAAATAAAAATAATCCTTGCTATACAGCAGCATTTCTAGTAGAAAAGGTGGGTGCAGGTGCCTCTCTTCACCCATTTGTTCTACCATTTACTGCTTTCTCCAGAGCAAAACCATGCTCTGGTGATGCTGAATGTGGCGTTGAAGATGTCTTTGGTTGACTTTCCTTATTCATGAGACAGTATCAAGATCAGACACAAACTAGAGGAACAGGAGAAAGAAATTGAATGAATAAAACTAATGTCTGGTGAAAATAATGGGCTTGCCTGAAGGGGACTTTGTGGCCTTGGCGTTGGTCCTGGCCATAATGTTGTATCATACTGTAGTTTCCTTGCCTATGTACTAAGGTCCTATTTCTATGTGGCTCAAAAGATGTAAATATCTTTGAAAGGTGTCCAAGCACATCTGTAGGTGGTGTCCAAAGAACGCTACATTGATGAGCAATTCCTCGACTACCTGTCGAATTACTATTAGGTAGAATTATTAGAATTTACCACCTATTACTACATGGGTAAATCACTGTCCAAAGCCATTATAAATTATTTAGGTATAGGTTCTTAATAGGAACCATGAGCAAAAAGTACTGTCTGATACTTGTTTCTTAAATTGTTCATGTGAAAATAATATTAACTTCTTTTACTAACTATAAGCTCCACTCACAGCCAGCCATTTGGTTTGGTTAAAATACTTTGCTGGAGCATATGAAGTTGCTTTGCCTCAGAGGGATTTTATTAGAAGATGTCTTTCTGGCATAGGTTATATTCAGCATCAATTAATTATCTGCCATATTCCCATCAGAAGGGTAGGAGGAGTGGGAGGACCCCACTAATCTATCTAAACCAATAATACTTTTTTGGCCTTAAAATCTAATAATCTAATTCAGTGCTTTGTCCTTATTATCTGAACACTTCTGCAAGGACATTTTCCTCTTGTAAAACTGTTTATTTCCCACCTGTATGTCCTTGTGTAAGGCTTTAAAGCTGAGGGCTGCCACACCAGATGAGAGCTGCAGATTTTTCTGCAGAAAGTTCTGAAGAAAAGAAAGAAGTTTTGCACAATAAAGATTCACAATCCTAGTTTGGAGTCTCTAACTGGGTCTCAAAGTAGTCTTGTTTGAAACCATCATTTATGGTCCAAGACTTGAATCAATTAATAGAGGAGTTAAAAATTAGATTATATTGAGAGACTGCCTTGTATCATTCTGCCTTAAAAATATATCTCACACATGCAGAATACTTAAGCAGAGCTCTGCACTTAGAGCAATTGGTGCAGTCAGAGAACCAGTGGATCAAAACCACTTCCATCCAAAGTGTTCTGTTCTGACCAGAAAGCAGAGGGTGCTGCTCTGTGTATTTTGGCTTTATCTCAGAATACAGTTTACTGTCTAATCAGATACATGCCTTGGCCAGTCCTGGATGCCCTTTGTGTCTGACTCTTGGCTTGTCCTGAGCAAGACACCCATCAGGTTGCAGAGGATTCCTGGCTTCAGCATGTCATATAGTGCCAGTTATAATTATAGTCAGTGAGGTCCACACTAAAGGGGTTAAAAGGAGATGCTGTAAACTTGGACAACCTCACTACTTTTTCTGAGGGCTAGATTTATTCCCTGGACTACTTCAGTCTCCCTCCAGAGAGTTCATTGTGTAAGTCAGTATGACAGATTTATCCATGCTCACAGAGAGGGTGGCTGTTTTCTCACTAGGCAGGTGGAAGGAGAAAGCAGCATAAAGACAGCTGCCAGCTGAGAGGTTGCAGTTGAACTCATGCCATGAAATGGTCATAAATTATAAATCGTCCAAAGAGTTACAGCTTCTGCTCTTATTTTTGTCTTCTCCTAAATTTCTCAGTTGCGCTTCTGTTTATTTTTGGCGTGTTATTATTGTCTGCAAATGTTGCCAAGTGATAGCTGGGCAGAGTTTCACCCAAAGAGCACAGGCCCTGGGCAGTGACCATGACATTTCACTGAATCCTCACTAGTGTACTCCCCACACCTGCAGTCTGCATATCTGATGTGTGCAATTCCACTTGGTATCAACTCATTTTACTTTCATGGCCTTAGTTTGTGCTCTGATTGGGAGTATTATCAAAGCCATCCCTGGGCAAGTACAGCCAGTTACTTAGGGGTAATTTGGGAAGTGCTGTAGATGACGAGACTGAATGTGTCCATTAGAAGTCCATACCAACCCTTGGAGCTGTTCAAAGTCTGCCCTTGATGTCAGTGGGATTAGTCCCTGGGGCCATAACCTTACACAGTGAAAAAATGTTTCTGCATGATTCAGAGTTCTGAAATCATGTTGCTAGATGTAGAAGGAAGCATGTAGAGGCTAGATTTCAACTGGTAAAGATCAGTGGAGCTCCTTTGAGGAACTGGCACTCAGCACCTTGCCTGATCATGATCATCAATCAGCAGTTCTTTTTTCCTGCAAGCATCTGTGCATATCCTTCAGTATTGACCCCTTTTGAATACTTGCAGACTAAGTTTAGAAGAACCATTCTAAACTTCTACAAATAGCAGCTGCCCCATTGCTTCTCCAAGTACTGTCTATTCTTAGTGTAGCCAAATTCCCCACAAATTCTTTCAGGCCCCGACTTCTTAGCTTAAGTGAGTGTCATTGACACCATCTCCCTCCAACATTAGTCCTTATGCTGTTGTTTGCTATTTCCATTTGTATGATACACATGCTGTAGGACCAGTTTAATTACTGCTTCTTCACTGGAGCAGAAGCATGTGTGCTCAGATGTTTGAGAGCAATTCCAGTGGCACCGATGGAAGAGTCACATGCTTAAAGCTGAGCTGGTGTGTGTGGGACCAAGTCCTTCAGGATCTGTCACTTTTATGGACCAAGGTCACTGATTTTTCAATTCAGGATTCTCCAAACCTTTGGTAAGGCTTCCATTTTCTAGAGCTGCTTAAAAGGTAGTTCAAAGGTAGAAACCACACAGGGAGCAGTACCAAGTACTGCAGCTGCAACAGAGGATTTGAGATACGTTGTGGGGAAGTGTGGTGGCCACACTCCTCAGAAGTGTTCTTCAGGAACATTCCTTCACAGATACCCTTTCTGTCACAGGCTGACTTGGCAAAAAGCAGGTGGTGGAAAGGAAACCAGGCATCTAAGAAGGAAGCAAAGAAGACTGGCCTTTTTATTGCTAGTAAAATTTCCTTTACTGCCAAAAGATCTTTGAAGCAAAAATACCAACTTGCTGGGTGGCATCCACAACCTGATTTTAGCTTTAACCATATGGCAGCACAGTGTCAGATTTCTCCCAGCACATACAGCTTCCCACCAAGTGCTTTCCAGGTTCTGAGTGTCTGCAGTATTTCTTCCTCTCTCCCTTGGATTTTGGGATACAACATGTTTGTTCTTGCAATTTTTGTTCCCCCTCAACATTCCACTTTCATGATCACCAGCACTAGTATGATCTTGATTTCCTTAAGCACTTCTCTTTCTCCTCTGGGAAATTTATGTCTCTTTCTGTCATCTGTCCCCTCTTCTCTCTGCACACTCAGGCGAAGAATTCATTTAATTTTTTTCCCCTTAAACAATGCCCTTACTACTTGTGTCAATAAATTACTCTTGCCATTTTTAAGAGGCCCTTCTGTCTCCTTCACTGCCCTCTTCTTCTGTATGTACTTTAAAAATGTCTTTAAAAATGTCTTATTTATTTTAACCCTTGCTGTGATCTTCCCCTGTTCAATTCTCCATTTTCACCTTTCTTAACATTTTTTAAGCCAGCTGTTCCATCTGCTCTTTACACTCCACTGCTGGACCCCACATTTTATAGAGAAATTTTTTACAAAACTTATAATTAATTAAGTTCCATTATATATATAATTAATTATAATTAATTCCACTGAATCATGGGATTCACTGTAAGCACCTTTTTTAGTAGTACCCCTACTTACTTGAGATTAGCTGTGTATGTTTGTGTTTTCCTATTTGCCATTCTGCCTGTCTTTTTTCATACTTGGTAAAACAAAATTGAGATCATCCATCTATTATTTTTTATAATTTTTAGGGTTAGTGTTTCTGTTCAGTCATTAATTGTAAACCTCACTGCATTACAGATGCAGTTATTTTGTGGTTTTTCCATTCAGACCTCAATCTGCCAGTCATTTGAATGATGCTTTAATGTGTAAAGGATGGAGTGTGATAATAGATCATCTTCTTCTATGCCTCAGATACTGAGAAAGTCTTCTTAAGATTAAAAATTTCCCTTTTTTTCTGTATGCAGTACTGGGAAGAGTAGGACTGACCCCACAGGAAAAACTGAAGATGCAACTGGAGTGAAAAGACCAGTCAGGGATACTGTCTTATTCTCCACATAAGACAGTCAATAACTTTAAAACTGAATGCTTGTGATAATTCACCCTTGTGGACTTATACTTACAAAGGAGGTATATCCAAGGGAGCAGAGAGGGGCAGGAAAAAACTGATCTGTCCAAGGTTGCTGAGGTCTGGCGCCATGATGTCAGTCTGTGGAGTGCCAGTACAGTGACCCAGCCTTTCAACTGGGGCAGTAAAGGACAAGTTTCTGCAGCTAGTTTTTCAGTTCTCTCCTTGGTTAAGCTTGCCACTTCTCCCTGTATGCCATGCAAGCATCTCTGGCTGTGTTCCCCAAGTGCACCTAGATGATTTGGGTTTGCACATGACCCTCTAATATTCCCCAAAGCCAATGTCACCTGCCTGCCAAGCCTTTAAGAACAAAGTTATTCCATGTGAAATCCTAGTGACATTCTTTTGCAGATATAATTTTGATTTTGAGTGTTTCCCCAGAAAGTCCTGCTCCAGTAGGCAAACACTCACACATTGTCAAATGGATTTTCTTCAAAGACCTAGATTTGGTATGTAGTTATCTTTTGCCTTACTTCACAGACTCATCCTACCTTCTACTTTGATTTACTTTTAAAACTGTGGTATATTTCTCAGCTTAGAGGAGATACAAATGACTGAGAGGCTTAGATCCTGAATTAAGGCAGAGCAGGTTAAAATGCTTTTCCCAAGCTTTTTCAAATTTTTCAAATTGCTTGTGAAATACCATCATGCTGCGTAACAGATTCACTGGTTAGCTCTGATGGCAGTGGAAGCCATGGGCATTTTGTCAAGGTTTTAAGTGTAGCAGTCCTCTCACAGAAAGATTTATATATGTTCAATCCCTTTGTTTACATTAAAGGCATCCAGAATAAACACACATGTCTTTGCCCTTTACATTTGAAGAAAACAGGACAATTTTATAGTGTAATTTTAGCTAGGCTGGGTTTCAGCTAGACTTGGTTTCGACCTGGCCCTTCCCTGATGTCTTCCAGCCATGAATCCCTCTGTAATGTAACATCTCTTATGCTGCAGCTCTTGGGTCCAGACCCAAGGCTTGGACATGGAGTGATGCCACACCAGGCAACAAGCAGCTGCTATTCTCAAAAGCTATACCAGGCATCTCAAAGCACTGTGGAGCAGAAAAGGCCAATAATAGTTTATCCATGAGAATTTTTCTTCAGTCTCTGCCTCATTGTCTAAAACAGACTTCTCATATGTGTCTGATCAGGTATAAAAAATTTCAGAATTCATTTGGGTCATTGCTGGTAGAGTTTAGGCACCCACCCTGATCTGACAGGAGTGCTCCTGTCTTGTGTATAAAAAGTTGGTTGTCTGGTTATTTTCTTTGTTGTGTTTGTTTGTTTGGTTGGTTTTTTGTTCGGTTGGTTTTTTAATTTTAGTCTCCTGACAGTAGCAAGGGAAACTTCCCCCCCCTTGTCCTGTGCATCCTGTCCTAGAACTTTTTTAACATCCCTTCAATTTCCATATGGTTGAAGAGATGCCAAAATTGAATTCAATCTCTCCGAAACCTTTTTTATCCTCTTTTTTTTTAGCTGCTCTGTATTTTCCCCAGCCCATTTCCCCCTCCTCCACATTAGGCACTAGGTGATTGTAGAGCAAACTTCATGGTGGGCATCCAGAGGCCCATTTTACATAAAATATATAATAATTCCCACACTGAAGAGAATTTTAAAAAATATTAGACAAATACAAATCTACAAAGAGCTTGTTTTCCTTCCACAAAATAGAATTATTTACCTCTTCAATTTGCAGTCAACTGGCTGATGTGACTATGCAGCTAAGCTGGAAGTAGCTGTAGTTGCTATTTTGTTGGAATAGTATCAAATTTCCTTCTATGCTTTGCATAGCTGTCACCCAGTGATCTGATAGGTCCATGATTTATTGACCTACTAAAAGCACTTTCACTGACTTGTCATAATAAACTTTACTTAAAACATTAAAACATAGAACATCAACCAGCAGTTTAAACAGAGATGCCATACAAATGCTTTCAAATTTAGTTAAGCTCTGGTGTAAATCCTGGAAATGAAGACCCCGGCATAGTTTTCTAGGAGTTGTCATGCTAGAATCTGTTGTGTTAAGTAGCAGGAATTATAAATACAAATGCCTTGAGGTATGAAGCGCTGACAAGAAGCTTGGCTCTGTCTCAAAGCCTCATCAATTTTGAAGGTCTTGCTGAGACCATGAAGCTGAACCCAGCTGCAGCAACCACAATAGATTTGAATTGCCAAAAGTTGCTGGAACATCCTGTCATACAAGCTGGTCTTGTGTCTATGTGACTTTTTGGTTTAGGACCTGCTTTTGTAAAGCCAAGGAAGCTGGCGATGACTGTGATATAGACCATGGCCCAGACCTTACATCAGTGTTACTATTCCCTGCTTGAAGATGAGTACCTTCAGCTCTTTGGCTGGATTAATTTGTGGTCTAGTCAGCTGGGTTGTGTAGTAAGAAATAGTTCATTTAATCTGAAATAGACATCAGTGATGACCAAGAGGAATTCTCTTTCTAGTTGAATGCATTTATTTTTCCAGGATCTCTGAGTTCAGATGGGAAGATCCACATTTGTTCCAGTTCTCCTAAGGGTCAGAGTCCTGTGCAGCAGTGACAGGGATTCACAGCATCACCCCACAGCAGCAGGGGTGGTGTGCTGGAGCTGTTCAGTTTAGCGGGTTTCCCATCATGTGATGTGGGCTGCACTGATCATGCAGTGCTGCTTGGCTTTCTCCTCAGCTTTCCTGGAGGTTTACCTGAGCATCCCTTGCCAAGCTGAAGAACTTAGAAGTCCTTGCTTAGTGACTCTCTTTTGTTTCTAATTGGTGAGCAGTATTCTTAATTTTGACAGCCATTAAACTATGTTGAAATTGAAGGTTGTTTCTTTCTAAGAACTACTTGCTTTACTAAATCCTCATTACTGTCTTGAAAAATATTAAATAAGGGGATGGCAAGGCATACTCTTGTGTTTCTGTCTCACCTTTAGAATTGTGTTCTGTAATTCCTTTCTTAATAATTTTGGTTTGATCATGCCATAACTGTCTTCAAGACTGAATATGCAGGTTTATGAATGATTCAGAAGATGCCTAGGGATTACTTTTTAGTCATAGTAGTCCACAATTCAACGTATGTCAGGTTTACAGACCCTTTCATGTTATCTGATCCATGGAATCTCATGGAGATTTCCTGAGACACTTTAAAACTGGTGAGGAAATGCTACAAGGAAAGTATGCAGGTAACAAATCAGGGATCCACAAATACTTTTGTCATCGTGAGACTGCTTGAGGCTGGACATACATGTGTAAAACACTGGTGATGAAAAAATGACAGATGAGTAGTCACTAAGCTGGAAATCTCAGGAAATAGTAAGTTCAGTTTTCTCTGCCAGGAGGAAGGGATGTTAAGATCAAATGGTTTCCATAATAGGAAAAAGAAGAATGCAGCTAAACTGTATTTGCTCTCTACCATATGTAAGTTCATAATGTAGTATTAATAATTTTTTGTATCTGCAGCTCTTTTATAGAGGTTAAATAGGAAATAAATGATCTGCTGGAAGTATGTTTGCAGTATTTTTGATTAGGGTGCTACAAACCAAACTAGTCATTCATGGTTAAACTTTGTAAGACTGTCATTCTCCTTCATAATTTACAGGCAATGATGATCAACCACCTCTTGCAAAGGGATGCTATGGCTGAAACCAATTTGCAACCCTGAATGAAATTAATGACATTTCTGGCTACTTCTGGCATTCTGGACAGATGTCCAAACAGATGCTGGGGAGAAGGTGATAGGGATAAGTGTGTGCAAAGCCTGATGGTAGGAAATACTACCCATGATCTGCTAAAACACATTTTCTCTTTCAATCAGACGTGCACACACACTGTAACGTATCCTTGGAAGGTGAGCTGTGTGTGCTGCTGGTGTGCACCTTCCTCAGGTAGCCATTTTGGCAGCCAAAGCTCCTGCATTCTCTCTGGACAGAAAGAGCTTCCCTGGAGATGGGTAAAGGGCTCAACACCCACAGTTAGATACCCACAGTTAGATATCCATAGTTAGATACCCGCAGTTAGATACCCACAGTTAGGTGGTTCAGGTCTCTGACCAGGTAGTCCACCTTCAAACATCTATCACAATATTAAACATTCTCCATCCTAAAACTATCATCTTAATTAAGGAGGATCATCAAAAAGACTCCTTTTGCCTGCTCTTTTCTTGTCTCTCTTCATTCAGTCTCTTTCACAGGGCTCAGGTCAGCAGCAATCTTTTTATAAGAAAGGCATCATTTCATTCTGGGCATGGAGCCTAATTAATGGGAAATCTAAAATTCCCACCTGGGACCTTCCTGTATTGAAATCCTTATGCTTCAGGCTTTCCATCGGCAAGGCATGTGCTGACTTCTGCAGGAAGGGAAGTTCCGGGAAGGGAAGTTCCAGGAAGGGAAGGGAAGGGAAGTTCCGGGAAGGGAAGGGAAGTTCCGGGAAGGGAAGGGAAGGGAAGGGAAGGGAAGGGAAGGGAAGGGAAGGGAAGGGAAGGGAAGGGAAGGGAAGGGAAGGGAAAAAGATGGGAGGATGAACATGCTATCAACTCTTATACCAAATAACTGGAGGCATTATTTGATTTTTGAAAATGCCTTAAATTCACTTTTGGTCAACAGGAAATAATTTTCAGATGGGTAAACAACACAGTAGTCAGTTTTAACATCCAGGCTTTTTTGTGCCCTAAATTCAGGTGGAAAGGTAAAATATAACTCAAAAGTTCTCTTACCTGGGCAGTTGTAATCTTATAGTTTGATTTAATGTCATACATCACACTGGTGTATCACACTGTCATACACCACACTTCTATTGTGGGAGGAAGAAAAAAAGAAGGCAGAGCAGCTTAAATGAAAAAAATATTACTAGGAAGATTACATTTTTCTCTCTGTGGGTGAAAATTAGCTTACTTGTACAGGGTCAGAGGGACAACCAGGTAAAATCTTGTCCTTTAGACCAAAGATTTTTACATGGTACTGACTCCTTTGCCAGGGTTTCCAGATCTTACACGGTTCTGCTTCTTGTTTAGCTGTGTTTGGTGAAATTGTAATTGCCATATGCTGCTAGAGAGGGGGATGTTCATTCATTTCCTTCCTTTCTTGGTTTTCATAGTAGAAGGATACTTGATTTTATAAAATGTAATTGCATTGACTGCTCTTGTTACCAGGATTGATTGTATTGATTTGAGTTGCATGTTGTTATGTTTTCACACTCTTGATTTGAAATATAGTTTTGCTTTTGTATTTTTCCCCCTGCATTTTGAGATTATTTACAGTACATTTTGAGTTAAGGTTCTTCTGCATTTGATTTATCAACCACTGGAATTGCTCTGAAATGCTGTCAAAAGTGTTCCGACTACGTGACAGTAACCGCTAGAACCGATTGCTGTTGACCTCAGTCATGTCAACCATCATAACCTTCCCTCAGGTTAGAAGGTTGAAGCTGGGAAATACATTTCAGCTTCTTATTCCTGTGTGTCACGTCCTTATTGCAATCCATTTCAATTGTTCATTAGGGAATTGGGATAGCTGAGAGTACCGCAGTGAATAAATAATAGCAACTAGATGTCTGTAGAGAATGATGCTGGTAGCAAAATGCAGGGGATGTGCCACTAAGCCCTAGAGGTGAAGGAAATTATGAAGATTTCATTTTAGATGTGGTGGTGATGCATAAGTTATTTGTGGAAGTGTGTATTTACTTGAATACCATGAGAAGTGCATGTGAGGGTAGAGGCTGACATTTTTCATACTTTGACACTTAGGTACTTAACCCTGTATATAGGTATGTGAAAGGAGGTAGTATGATTTTAACACCTGATGAATAGTGAAATTGTTGAAATCTGGGACTACTTGTTAACTCTGAAAATTAGGCTACTTCTATTTAGCTGCTCAAACATTGTTTTGCAAAATAATTTTCAAAGACAT
Source organism: Geospiza fortis (assembly GCF_000277835.1). NCBI lineage: Eukaryota > Metazoa > Chordata > Aves > Passeriformes > Thraupidae > Geospiza > Geospiza fortis. Next base: position 2,099,908 of record NW_005054396.1, on the reverse strand, counting down.
TTTAGAGAATGAGTAAATGCCACGGCCTCTTTTAAAAACCTTTGCCTGAAGTGTCTGCTTTTTAGATACTTAGGTAAAATTGGAAAAATTATACACATGGTTGTAACTTTTCTCTTATTCAGGTCAGTGGGAGAATTACCACTTATTTCTGTGGGAAATGGATTCAGCTGACGAATGCATAAAACCTGTCTTTGAAATTGGACTTAAATCTTTAAAGTCACAATGTCTCTTTCTTTGTGAACATAGCTGATTCTGGATTTCAGGAACATTTACCCAGATTCCTTACAAAGAGATTATATAAAAACCATTTATGTGGTTCCTCAGCGAAATTAAAATGCTTTAGCAACAATAATTAAGAAATTCGCTTTTGTACAGTTTCTGCTTTTCTTTCATATTGTTTTTCACCTTTTCTCCCACTTTGTATTCTGTGACATTTGGAACTCCTTCTCTAAGTTGATGTGTTTGCAAAGGCTTTGAGAAGAGATGTGAAATGCCTCAGAAGGAGGTGCTAATAGCCTCAAAGACCAGATTAGAGGACATATACATACCGTCTGTGTCGTATTAGGTCTCAAGTAAAGTCTTGTTTAAAGTAAAATACCAACTGTCTTTTGAAATGCCATCATTCCCTAAAGTCCTGTTACAGAGCCCTAAATCTCGAATACAGTATCTCTACATCTACAGGCAAAGGACAAAGGGTCAAAGACATAGTTTCTCCTTATTTAAGATTCCTCTTTCATTTTATTACAGGACCCTGGGGTAGACTCTCTCTTCAAGTCCAGTCTTCACCAATCACATGCTAATAACTTCAGCTGAAAGAGGACTCTACCCTAATGTCATTATATTCCCAAGCAATGATTGATTGTGTTATAGTATGTTTTTGAAACCTAATTACTGTCTCAGTTTGTATTTGAGCTCATTAATCTTCTAGCCTGTAAATAAGTAAAATTGACTAAATAACTGAATTTCTCTAATGATGGGTTCAAGTTATCTTTATACCTACTGTTTCTATTAACCTTTTTCTTGCCAGAAGTGTTTTGGGGTGATTTTTTCTTTTTGCTTATTGGGTTTTTTTTTAGTTTTTATAAGCTTACATGGCTGGCAAACCTGTTTCAAGCACTCACCTCACTGAATGCATGGCTGATACTGAACAGACAGACCCAGCCTGGCTGCTGCCTCCCGATCCTCCTCAAGCCCAAAGGCTGATTTTAGGGTCCTATAAGAAGTATTTTAGGGTCCTATAAGAAGTTCTGCCTACAGCTGCAGTCTTGCAAAAAGAAAAAATTATCTGGGGAAGCTGGTAGGAAGGTACATAGCCAGCTGTATATTTCTCTTAAGACTTAGATAAAAGATGAAAGGAATTATTCAGAAACCTGTTTATTCAGTTTATTTCTGTATTGAAAGCACTAGCCTTTGGACTGAGTAGCAGTCTCTAACCTGGGCACCTCCATGGTGCTGGATGCCTGTAGCTGTGGCTGAGTAAGAGGAACCAGCAGCAAGACCCCAGCAGCTTGTTTGAGCATCCATGCCTAGACTTGGGTCTAGGACCGTGCGTTCTTCCAAAAAGCCTTAAGGCAATATGCCCTTGTACAGTTTGGAGTGGCTCCTCAGTGTGTGGCTTTTGGATGGACGCTTTCTTTGAGTGTTCAACCCTTTGGTATGTTTGAACCTAATTACTTGAGAGGCCAGTGCTCCCTGCAGTCCTTTTTTCTTGCAAGAGCCTCATCTACTGGATCCTTGCCACTGCTGACAAATAAATGAAGGCTCTGGCAATATCCAGACTAAGCTTGTGGAACAAATTTCCAGGAAGAACAAGCATGACCACTAGCTTCAGCACAAACAGAAACATATGGCAACTTCATCTCCTTGTTTTGGTTCCCTCTAGTAAACTGATTTAATCTACAGATACACATACCTATTTAAATTTTCTTTCTCCATGCCAGTCAGGAAGCAAGGAAATGGTGATTGATTATTTTCATTTATTGGGAAACATTTAGATAGCCTGGACAATGGGGACTTTATAAGTGCCCAGGTGGAGAGGACACCCCAAGTGCTTGTCATGCTTGCCAGATGTGTTAGCTGTGACTCCAAGCCCTAAAGAGAGACTTCAATTTGATCTGTGTTTTGCCAAAGCACTTAAGCACGTGCTTATCTCTAGATATATGAATAGTCCCTTGAGAATGCCCATGTGCTTAAAGTTCGGCATGCATTTAAGTGCTTTGCTGGAGCAGGCTCTGAGTCTTTCTGGGGATAATTAAGTCATGCCAAAAGCTATTTTACTGCCACATTTTCTTTCTGGTTCACAGGATGAGAAAATCCATTTTCATCAAAATACCAAGTGGATAATTTTTAACCTGATTATTTGTTAAAGGATTCATGTCATTAAAAAGAACTTCTTTGCGCCTTCCTTCCATTCAATGATGCCTATATTTTTAATACCTCCTTTTCTGTTACTTAGCAGTAGGTATGCTGTAATTGAGCCAAACTCTGCTTATATACCTGGCAGTGTTAATGATGACCTTTGGCCACTCCTTCAGTAATGAACCTCTCTACAGTAGGACCAGATGGTGCTTTCACTTCCAAGGGTGCAACATTACTGAGGTTATGCAGGTGCAAGTGTATTTCTGGAAAAGTTTCCTGTGTGGGGGAGTGGTGCAGTGGGATTGGTAGAGAAAATGAAAAAACAAATCAGAGGGAGAAAATGGCCTTAGGAGGATAAATGTAAGAGAAGCCAACTCAGAAAATGGAAAATGTTTTTTGTGCAGTTGGTATTATGCAGCAGAGACTAAGTGGTTACAGCCATAAAGCTCCTCTGTGCTGTACATAGGAGCTTGTACACCTTTGTGGTTTGTGGGTAATGGAGTTTGATTCTTCATTGCTTAGCAATGTAAGAATCAAAAAAAACCCTCAGCAAGTCAGTATGGCCATGAATGTAATAACTTAGAAATTTCTATGCAACTCCAGTGAAGGGAAGGATTAAGGGGAGGAACAGGGAAAAACTTGGGTCAAGAACCTGAAAAAGAGAATTGGTCCATCCTTGGACTGAGCAACCTCCTTTCCCAGAGATGTGGCCCAAGGTGTTAGAATCAATGTCCAAAGCCTGAAGTGAGGTGAAAGGAGAAGGGGGGCAGCCTGTCTGACTGCATCCTCGGCATCTCCCAGGTTAGGATGGTTCAGCCTCCAGTCTCCTGATAAAAACAGGCATGTTCCGCTTCATTTCCTGTTTTGGAAAATGTGTGTTGAATGCTAAAAGGCTAATTGCACATTGTTTTTAAAAATTTGTTTGATAATTCATCATATTGTAATTAAACTAATTAGAACACTATTCATTTCCAACCGCCTCAATTAGGCCTCAACTTGGCAGGGGTCCCGTGAGACCAAAATGTTGCAATTTGTTTAACAATCGAAAGACTTTGATAACACATGACTGTATTCAGCTACATTTTAGTTAATAAGATTTATATATTAATCTAGTTATACTTTGTTCCCTCAGAATCTGGCAGAGCTTGCAGGTCTTCTGATCCCCCTAAGAAATTCCTGAAGTCTGAGTTAAAATAACTGGAAAATTTTCCCTATCTAACAGACCCTCCTGATTTTTGCACTGTAGCAGGCATTTGTGAGAATGAAATTATTTTTTAAAAAATATTTTTAATTTTTTTTGTTCTATTTTTTTCCCTTCTTCTAATCGAGTAAGCAGCTTTCAAAGTGAAACAGCAAGTTTGTGGAGCAGATGCAAGCTGGGTCTGTAGGCTGGGAGGGTGTTGGTGTGTCCAGCTCTCTGGGTTTGCTTTTGGGGGCGCTGTTGGATCAGGCTGCACTTTGTCAGTTGCACAGCACAGGAGATTCCCTTTGTATCCTTTTTGGACTTCTGGCCCTTGTCATATCACCGTGACAAATGCTTGGCAAGGGCATGAGCTGGCACCCCAAACTCATATGAGGGGTGGAGGACTTCCGTGGTGGTTGGTTCATCAGTGGTGAATTTCCCTGCATGCTCTCTTTGACAGCATAATGAAGTGATAATTACCTAAATGAATAAATGTTGATGGCTGAGATAAATATTCACATTCCCTTAATCTATTTTCCTCTGAAATTGCTAAAGGAAATTTGGCTTTAATGGGAGGTATATGTCAATTTTTACAAATTATTGTAAATCTGTTTAGAGAGAACTTAGATGAGTCAGTCTCTGTTTCAGCAGTAAAAGTTATTGATGTATGAAGGCATAAGATGAACCAAAAAAATTAAACAAAATATTGTAATAGTTATGTTTCTCAGTGTCACTACCTTATGCAACATCTGGTTTGTTTCTGTTCGTTCCACATCCTGCAGATGTTGCTGAACACATGAAAAGCACTGATGAGAGAATATTTTAGCCAAGAAGCAATTTCAGTGAATATTATAAAAGGGTATCCTCTTAACTCTCCAGAAGTTGAGTAAGTAAAGAATTCTAGTTTCATTGCTAGTAAAGATCAGATCAATAAGTAAATGGGCCAGGGGCCCTCTAAAAGTGTCAGGAATAATCTGTTGTAGATGCAATAGAAAAGTATCTGGAAACAGTATGAAGTAATAAATCCAGATGGAGTCTTATTCTGACACCCTTTCTGAGCCTTACTCCTCAAATAGTCTTCCTGATATTAGAGGCTTGTGTTCAAGCTGCTGATGGGGATTTCCTTCATTGTCCATCTCTAGTTCACATGGCAGAAGAAAAAGAAAATTAGGAAATGCAAAAAGCCTACATGCAAACAATTTTCCCACTGTGTTTCTGGGTTGTGTAGCCTACTGATGGGCCAGGTTTTAAATTGTCTGTCCATTGACATGGCCAGCATCAGTGCCAGTCTGGCAGACCGAGAGTTGTCTGGACAGCAGGGCACAGGACAGTGTACAGGACGGCTGAGGGGCCCAGTCTTTTCTTGCTGTAGAGTGAGGAAGGGCAGCCTGTTTTTTGCTTTGCCTTTACCACAGCAAATCTCTTTGCTGAAGCTCTCCTTAGCTCTTAAATAGTCCTAAAATGGCTGCTGACTGGTTTTCCATCCTGTTTCACCTGTTGATCATCTTTCCATGGGTCTAGGCACTTTAGGTACTTTTCTGAGCCCTGGGGAATCTTCTGGAAAAAGCTGGAAGGCAGGGAAATTACAAACCATCATCCAGCAACAGCATGGATGGTTTAGAACCATGCCAGTGCCTTGATTAGAGCAGCTCCCAGGGTTCAAGAGGCAGGAGTGCAGCCGCTCCTCCTTCCCCCAGTCATTCTGAAGGGTTCTGCGTGTACTCCTGCAGTGCCTCTGTACTGCACAAGCAGGCCTGCACAGAAGCCTGGAGTTCTCAGAGGTAACTCATTGTCTTCTATCATTAGTGTCAGAGGTGGGGCAGAATTCCTTCCTCTTGCTACCTCCTCAAAATATAGATGGCAAAGGAGAAATGTTGAGTGCATGGAAGTTAATGGCAAATTTCTGCTGGTTTCTCAGTGGTTTGGGGTTCGCTTTCATGCTGAAATGAGAAAGAGCGATGAAAAGAGTGAATTTGAAGCAGTTTAAGTTGGGAATCTGAAAAAGGCTGAGGAAAGAAAGGGCTACTATATGTAATAGCTCTTTGTCGAGGAAAAACAGAACATTATAAAAGAGATACTAAAGACTTCTGCTGGGACTTGGTAAGTGATAGGACAGGAGTGAGCAGGCTGCAGAAAATGCGTATTGATGTACCTTGGCCCTTGGCGTGGTACCTCCAAGTGGACACAATGTAATTCAGAGGTGAATTTAAAAATGGGTACCTGGAAGATAGGCTGAGTGCCTGAAATGGACTTCAGCTGCCCATGCTGCCAGAAAAAAATCTTCTTCAAAGTCTTTTTCTTTTATGCAGATGAACGTAAATTAATGGTTATTTTTCAGCAAAGAAACAGCAGTAGATGGGAAGGTGCATAAACAGGTGCATCCATTTCTCTCCTCCACTCTTGAGCAGCTCGTTTTAATATTACACTAGTTATTGCTGTGCATAATAATGAACATCTGTCAAAGGCTTTCCAGAGTGTGTGAAAATCCACCTACAGAGCTAAAAAGCAGGCGAGCTGCTTAGTAGCTCTGCTGCTGTCTATATTGCCAGAGAAACTTCTCCAGGCTGAAATCTCTCCAGTTCACACTCTACTTCAGACTTTTATTTTCTGATCAAATACATTATTTCTCTGCATGAAACATAAGGAGACTCCAGTGGCTACCAGTGTCCCTAATGTAATTTCATAGAAGTCTCTGGCTTCTCTTGAGTCAAAAGCCCTGGAGACCCCCAGTTCCTGAGGTGATGGCCTCCAGCCAGGAAAGAATGAGTTTCCCTAGGTCAAATTCTCCCCCCAGATAGAGCCATTGCAACCCTAATAAAGGAAATGAGGTTGCCGGGGTGTGGTTGGAGACAGAATCTGGCCATATTTGAAGTCTATGGAGTGACTCCAGGATGAGATCAAGAATTGGCCTCTCCCTTTAGCCTCCCTTTCAACATTAGTTCTTCATAAAGCAGCATACATTGCCTCACGCTTGCATTCCTGTAGCCAAGGCTGGGTCCAAAGCCCTCTAAAGATGTTTAGAGATTTTCTTTGTGGAGACTAGATCAGTTTACCAGACAAGACATACCATCCAACTGCAATAAACTTGTTCCTTAGATGTATTTTTGTTCAGACAAATCTCAGACTTAATAATCACAGTTGAATTTGAAAATTCATTTTTCCTTTTTACTTTGCACCAGTGAGAAGTAAAAAGGAGATAGAAAAAAATACCCTCAAAAGAAAATCCAGCACTTAGCTGTGAGAGCCTCTGTTTAGTTGGTGATGCTTTATGGAGGTCAAAGGGATTAATGAAAAACATGATTAGAACAACATCAAGCTGGGGGCCCCAGTTTGGCACTGAAGCATCCATTTGGGTATATCACATTGCATTATGTGATGTAAGAATGTGGGCTAGTGTAATCAAAATGTAACTGCAATCCTTACCAAAACCACCTGTTTAACCTCAGCTAACCCGGGAAGAGAAAGCCAGATTTTTTATTTCCTTACTTGAGCATCAGAGGTGTAGTGGTGAAAGCATAATAATGAAGCTTCTGTTTGTAGGATTGAAGTATATGCAGCTTGTGCCCAGTCTATCCCAAAATACATTTTATATTCCTCAGTTATGTGATTACTTAACTTAGTTATGTGCTTGGGAAGGCTGCCTAAGTGAGGGAAATGGAGTCAGAGGATGGAAATATTTAATCTGTGATTTGATAAACTGTGGCTAGTGACAATATGAGCTGCTTCTGGCCCAAGAACAGAGGTCTGTAAAATACCAAGGAAGCAGCGAGGTCTTCTGGCACCTTTTGAGGAAAAGCTGGTTTGAAAAAAGAGTGATGAATTACGATCAGGGCTCAGAACCTAGATCTGAGTTGAAATTGCCAATTTTATCACTTTGCCCAGAGAGCCCTTGGAATCATTCTCTTGGTGATAAATGCTGAGTAGATGCCAAAACAGGATGGCAGCACAGCAAAGAATAAATGTTGTGATGGTTCACATATCAATGTGAGATTGAAGCGAAAAATCCTTGCCTTCTATTCTGCTGCAAGCTTTCTCTCTTTTTTTTTGTTGTTGTTGTGTTTTCTGTTTTTTGGTTGTTTTTTTTTTTGAGATTAGGAAAATTATTATTTCTTTTGATTTTACCTGTCAAGAGATTAATTTTTAGTTTAAGTCAGTCACTGAAATTCCTTCTTTCTTTGGTGATTCATCCTTCTAATGCAGTCCCTTGTGTATAGGATGATTTATGTTCTGAAGAAATTTCTCTAACAGTTGGAGCACATATAACTACCTGAGATGAGATGATATGCTGTGAACTTTTAGTTAGCTAAGATGAGGTGGGATGACTCATGGCACCCCAGCTGATTGCTTCTGTAGAGCAAGGATATCCACACTTCCATGTTTCATCAGTGTAACTACTTGTAAGAAGAAATGTTCAATTTTAAAAGGAGCACCTTTCAAAGATCCTACATAAGACTAAGAGTTTCAGAAGTTAGTGAGAAGCACTCTTGCTTTTTTATAATTCCCAAAGAAGGCTGAAAAGCCGCCATAGGTTTGGGTGGTTTCAGAGGCTTGGTGTTTTTTTCATTTCTGTATAGTCCAATGCTTTCCTTCACTTGCAGTGACATTGGTGTTGAATTGCTCTTTGTACCTTGGGCACCCTAACCCACTTTTGCTAGGCTGTGCTGGGAAACTTCTCACTGCCTTGTATAAGATCAGGAGTCCCCAAGGAGATTTTGGTATTAGGGTGTTGACCTAAGAGCTCCAGTGCAGGATGCAGGTGCCTCAGTGAAGACACATGCAGCTGAGGCTACATCTTGAACAGGTGATAAGTCAACAAGGTTTATTGACTCCAGCAGAGCTATTGCCTTCTTTCCAGTCCAAAGTGTCTGGTGTATATGTGGTACTTCTACACTTCCAGAATCCTGAGTGAAGTCAGGCTGTCAGAAGGTAAAGGTGTAGTTTTGCAAGGGCAATCAGTGACCGAAAGCAAAAAAGGGATTTCTGAAACACTGTCAGACAAATGAGAGACTTTGTGTTTTAAGGATTTGGAGAAGCTGTTCTGGCAAAAGGGCTCAGAGTTGAAACAACAGACACAAATCTGTCATGAGGGGCAGCAAACTTCAGTGTGCTCAAATTGCTGGTTTATCATACTCCAGTTCTGATGGATGACCTACTGAGGCATTTTCTGCTGAAATACATAATGAAATTTTGTACAGGGTTGGATAGAAAATAAAAAGAACACTGGCATAAACCAAATGAACAAAACAGTGGTACTCTCATGCCACCAGCAGACCACAGTGTAAGGTGTGGTGTACAGTGTGTTCCGGCTGTGGTACAGCAGCACTTACAGGGCCCAGAGTCATTGCATGTAGTCAGTGTATTGCCTGTCTGTGCTGTGATTGATTTAACCAGCATTACATAAATCACTCATTCCCATTAAATTGTGAATTTTTGGAGCCAATTGTATTTCTGTTTTTTTTTTTTTAATCAAAGCAAGGTGAAACAAGATCCTGTCCTTTGCTGATGTCATGTTTCAGGGAATAGTTTATCCTGAGACAGACAAGGGTGCAGCGAGTTCTTCACAGGCTTGTCAAGGCAAATACTTGTCAGTGGCTTAAATATTTTCATGAATATTAGGGAAAAATCTTGCAGGAAGGATAAGAGCATAAGTTCCAGCTGACCCCCCCCACCCCCTGAGCCCACAAAACCTGAAGAGATTAGTTACATTTGGAAACAGATGCCCCTACAGGTAGGGAGGAAGAAACATGACTGACTGCACCTTTGGGCAACATATCAGCAGATCCGCAGATTCATTACAAAAGTGCAATCTGAAAAAACAACGAAAGTTCTCAACTCACTGCTCCTCTTCCATGAAGGCAGTTTATGTCAATGAAGATGCCTCATAGGTCTTCAGCCTAGAATGGTTCGGATATGGGAGGGCCTGCAGAAATTTACAGCAGCCAGAAAGCCCAGTACTGAAATTTCTTAAATCTGATCAGACTTGTTCTTAACCCTGAGACATAAATATCCAGCACATTACACCTTTGATTTACTATTATGCATGTATCAGAGCAACAGCGGTCCTTTTGAATTATGCATTCTTTTAACAGAACATTAAACCTTATGGGGAGATGGAGTGGCCCAACACACAGCTATTATCCCGACAGAGGGGAGGGTGAGATCAAGACTAATGCTCCCAAGCTACAGAAACTCTGCGTTTTTGTTGGATTGCTTGAATGAGCATTATAAATAGCACTTTGTTCCTTCTCATTAATAAATAGTGTTTAGATTGTTCACAAGAAACCTGATAGATGGCTCATCAAGAGGAACAGGAGGGATTATTATTTGACATAGAAGAAGAAAAACTGAAACTTGCCTTGAAACTGCTAAACACATGCAGCAGAACTGTGCCTTGGCTTCTGAGAAAAAAGCATATTTTTTAATGACTTGAAAATTCATTTGTTATTAGTTCTTCATATGAAGACATGGCCAAAAGTTACTACAGTACTGTAGGAAATCAAGTTTGATTTTGTAATACAGTCAAATGAGTACTTTGGAGTGCTATGTCTAAGATCAATAAGGAAGCGGTAACTACATTTGCTGTCATATGATGATATTGATGTAAAAACATAGTGGTCAAAATGATAAAATCAATTTCATAATTTAATCAGAAATGTTTATTGATACTATTAAAGCTGAATTCAATAGCTCCTGATATCCAGGTAATTTGTTATCTGTCAGAAAAACATATTGAAATGTTCTTTCTTTTAAATGCTTGGAGTTAAATCATTGAGAAAAACCAGCAGCAGCCTGTGGCTGGAGTGGGCAGAGGATGGTCGATGGGGAGGTGGTTGGAGCTTTTCTAGTGCTTTATACAAAATGCTTTAAGCTTTGCAGAACTCTTGTATTTTATGTATGCATACATGAAATGATGGGTCCAGGCTATGCTATCTTGTCCTGTATAACCCTGTGATTCTGTAGCTGCTCCTCTGTGGTGAGGATGGGAATGAATGTGGATTTAAAGAACAAAACCCAGTTACTGGGTTTGTCTCTGCTTCTGTGCCCCAGTCTAGCCAATGTTTGGGCTAAATCCTAGAATATGCTGCAAGGCAATGAAGCAGGCAGGGATGGCCTCAGAGCAGGTCAGCAGCGTGTGGGGTCAGAATTCACAAGTGAGAGGAGCCTGTGCAGGTGGAAGAGAGGAAAAGGCAGGTTGGAAGTTGCTAGGTATGGATTATATCTACTGTGTGGGTATGAAAATTTCGTTCTGGCTGTTCTCATGATGCTCTCATGAAGGTATCTCTGAGCACACAGGGTATCGCAAGGGCTGGGAAAGACACAACCCCACTGTAGAAATCAGGGGGTCACCACTGACATAGTTCTTTGGGAACAAGAGAAAAACGTTTTAAAAAAAATCATAAATAGATAAATAAGAATGGAGATTTTTATGTGATTGGAATTGACTGACTTAGAGAAGATTTCATGGACCACATGGGTCTAAAAGCTAGAGAAATGTTAGTTAAGACTGCCTAATTCTCTCTCTGAAGGCTGTATGTATAATAGAATAAATCCATTAATCTTGGGCAGAAATATTGAATACGTACTTCATTACAGAGCTGAAACTGAGGTCATCCCTGGATGGGTTATTTTAATGTTTTTATTCATATAATACTTCTGTTTTTAAAATATTTCATTTTAAAAGAAGCCATCTGGTGAGAAATATTCTGTTTTATCAGAGCATTTTTACGCTCTAAAAGAATTGGTTTCTGTGTAAAAGGTGAAACTTTTTAGCTCCTCTTGAGGTATGTAAGATTATAGGTCTTGCATTTGAGTATCTATTTGAAATTGATCAATATAAATTATTTATGGAGTAATTTATTTTTATTTTTATTTTTACATAGCTAGTCAAAGATGAGTACTTCTTCCAGGGCAGAATAGGAAAAATTTACTGTGATGGAAAGGTATATCTTCGCTTCTTGAAGTAAATACAAGTGATGTGTATTCACACCAGGAACAGCTTTAGATATGCACAAATTCATTTATACTGAGATTCATGTTTGTCACTACTTTAAATCCTGTAGGAATTTATATAGGCCAGAAACCAGTTCATTCTGTGTCTCTAGGCTGACTGCAAACAAACATTCTAAGAATTCTTTACTATGCCTTTTGAGGCACTTTTCTAGGATGGAAACCAGGTACTATAACAGCCACAACTCAGTGTTCAGAACCAAAATCATTTCAGGAGGCCATTTTGTGGTGGATAAAATATAGTTCAGGTTACTCTTACATTCATTCTGAGCTCTTAATTCTGCTACAAGATTTCTGTAGTCCCTAAACTGCAGAAGGTAACCTGAACTTACAGAGTAGGTTCACACTGGGTATTCAGAAGAAATTCTTCCATCTGAGGGGTGTGAGGTCCTGGCATGGGCTGCTCAGAGAAGCTGTGGATGCCCCATCCCTGGAAATGTTTAAGGCTAGTCTGGATGGGGCTCTGAGCAACCTGGGATGGTGGAAGGTGTCCCTGCCTCTGGGGGGTCGGGGGTTGGAACTAGATGGGCTTTAAGGTCCGTTCCTACCCAAACCATTCTGTGATTCTATGAAACTGCCCATCCTTCAGGTATAAATTTCAACACAGATACTCTGCACAGTGGTAGTGAAAGGGCCTTACGACACATTTAAGTCTTCCTTGTTTGTTTGGTTTTTTTTGTAAAATAGCAGGAACCATTTGGGAAGCCAACAATGAAATTCTCTGCAGTCATCTCTTCTTTCATTATATTTGTCAGTACGGAATCATGGAATCAAATAATCTTTTCTCCTTCCTACTCCAGACAGTGATAATAGCAAGCCTGAGCAACCCACCTGTTTCAAGATTTGTGGAGTAAGGGATTTTTAATATGACAGGCAAGAAGATAGATGAGGCATTTTTCAAAGTGGAAACAAATTTAAGTCACTAAATCACACACACAGAGCAAGTGTTCCTTTCTCTAGTATTTGCAGAAATTCCTCATTGTCCTTGAAATGTGACCCTTGAATCTGATATCATGATTTCTTTTTCTTTGCAGATTACACAAAGGATTTATATTCAACTTGGTGAGTGACACCATTCCTTGAGAACGTGGGCTCATTCTCCTAGATTTGCTTGGGCTTGTTTTACTGGACTTGAGCCTTTTAAATCTGTGTGTCCAAGTCTGCTCTATGGAAGTGCCTGTTCACTCCTCAGCTAATGGGAAAAAAATAAGGACTGCCAGAAGGTGCATTCCTCCTTCAACACATTGTAGGATGGAAAGCTCTCACTTTCTATTATGGAAAGTGTGTAGAGAATGAGTAGAGACTATTCTGACTTTTGAGTGTTTATAGGAGAACCAAGTGACCATAGATTTTGGATGTACGCAAATCCAAAAATCTTGTAAGCTGACAATAAATGAAGATAATAATAAATGACAATAAATCTTCTGTACAAAGTTCAGAAGATTTTGTTACCTATTAAAATGGGATTGCCTGCCTCAGTGTTTAAAGCTTTTCTATTAGATTTAACTGAAGGAGTGCAACCAATTAGCTGAAGATTAGACTATGGACTAAACAGGGCTTAGGTCTTTTCCTCACTTCAGTGTTATTTGTCTCAGCACTAATTGCTTGTCCATATTTTAATTTCCTTCAGCATAAATAACAATGATAATGTAGAAATCAAAATGGTCTTCTGTAACATAATTAAGGAAGAATTATTGATTGCTAGACTATTTTTGAACTACTTTTGAGAAATAGGAATGAAAAGACTTGTTTTCATAAGACAAGTAGCTGAGGTGTTGATATCTGATTTGAAATATTTGTCTATATAACACATATCAGTAAAGCAATTTGTATCCAGTTTGTAGCTGAGAAACCAGCATATTTTATGGCTGATATAATTGATTTAGAAACTGACTTACCACATTGTCCTGTGTACAGTAGAGAGGAATGGGGCTGCTGTAGTGTGCCAGGGTGGGGGAAGAATGGAGACTTATTCTTGGAAATGTTCCGATGTTTTGGAGAAGCATTTAGAGAAGCCACAGGAATGACAGGATTAAGAGCCTGAATGCAGAATAAAAGCTTAAGGAGATGGTGATGGATTCCTTAGTTCTTTTTTTAAGATCACATACTGAACTATATTTGGTACAGGTTACCATCATTTCCAAAAATTGCAGTCATATCTGAGAAGGGACTGCATGAAAAGGGCTGTGAAATGAAACTAATTCTAAAAAGAATATGAAGATTGGCTAAAAATTTTGGTCTTATGAAAGAATAATATATGTTTGTTTATAAGCTATATAAGATCTTAAATCCTATACCCAAATCTACATTTCTATCATGGTGTCATAAAGCCCATAAAAATTTTTGGTTGTCTACCATGAAAATGCAGTGCTGATGCATTTTGCTGTGAAATGTGGTAGACTGAGGTAATGTAGACATTACCAGATCTTTCATCGCCTTGCATTCAGGCAAATAAAATGCAAAAATCAGTTTTCAAAGCCCAAATCTCTAAAATGTCATAAGGGTTTCAGAGTTTTAAGGCTTGAAATAGTACCTCTTGGCAGAATGCCTTGTGCTGCACTGTTAACATTTTATAGATGGCAGCAAAATAGCTACCTAGAGCAATGAGGATAACTTTGTGTTTTCTTCCATCAGTCTGACAAAGTATGAAATTTGCCACTTAACCATAACTACCCCTTTAGATCTGTTGTTTCTTCCTGCAATTTATGTGGAATTCTGAATTCAGAGATGTCCCTTGAGATGAAAATTCTTGGTCTAAACCAGATGATAGAAATGTACCACGGGAAAGCACATATGTTGCTAGAAAATAAAAACACAGTAGGTCTGGTGATGTAAAAATTTTATACTGAATATGCTGTCTGAAAAAATAAGACAAACTGGAAAGAAAAGCACCAAAACCTAAGCAACTAAATAGCCTCTTTGTAAAAAAAACCCAAAAAACCACCACCAACAAAAAAACTTCAACACTTTATAATGGAGAAAAGGAAGGATATGTAAATAGATAGAGGCAGGTTTAGTGTTACAATATTACTTGGAATCAGTGCTAAAGCTTAATTATCCGCAGCTAATTTGGTGGTCGAGCCTAAAACAGCTTGCGAGTTGTTCAAGATAAATTTGTGGATACTTATGTAGCTCGTGTACCCCTTCGTAAAACTAGGAAATAATCAAAATAAAAATTTTTCAGAGGTGTCCTGCAATTTTTTTGGAACAGTTGAAAAAAATCACAAAAATATTTTGGTTGGACCTGTAACATAAAAATATCTTATGTAAGAAATGTTAGTGCAAGATTAGTCTGGCAGCCTTGAAAAAAAAAAAAAAGAAGAGATCCTGTTCAAAAAATGTAATTTAATTTGAGGTTGACTTTTGAGTTTCTAGGGAGATTTTCCTCATTTAATATAAATTAAACACCTAGGAATTAGTTAGCTTTAATTTTATATCTGTGGCTGGTGGGAGAAAAATTATCACTTCCATAGAATGATAAACCTGTATTGTCCTTGACAGTTATTTTAGCATGGGCTGAATCATACACTAAAGATAGTTATCCTTGTCTGCTGGCTATAGGCAGCTCTGATAAGTAGCCTAGACTTAACAACCTGGAGTTTTCGGTGGCTCATGTGGATGATGTCCTGCAGTGACTCTAAGTCCATCTCTGATCCAATGCATCTGATTTTAATAATCCAAAATAAAAAACTCTCCCCTTCTTAAGTGTTTGTGTTAATTAGGTGTGAAAAATTAATTTTTGGATCAGTTCACTAGCACTTCAAGGTCGTTTAACCACCTCTAAATGACCTAAGACGTATTACCCATGATAGAGCAAGTGGGAAGAAGGAAACCGAAGTACCACTTTTTGAAGTATGAAAGAACAGCATTAAAATAGTTCCTTTTCTTTTGGTTTAATATTTGCTTTTATTCATCTCCTGAACTTGAAGCTTTCATCAGTCTGTCAGCACTTATGTGGTGAACAGAGCCCTTCAGCAGGAACAGTAAAAGGAAGCCACCAGTAGCTGGTCCTGCTTGTAATTTAAAGCATATCATTCAATCCACTCGCATGGGCCGGACTTCTCTCCATAGAGGGTTCTCACTGAACACGTGTGTGCCTGTGAAAGGGCCTTTACCTCTGAAATTATGTGGATGTGAGTGACCCAGGAGAAAGCAGCTATATGCAGCTGGCCTGGATTTGAGCTGTGTCTCCTTTGCCTGGTCAGTGCAGAGAGCCTCAAAAGACAGCTCAGGTCCATGTAAGGTCCTAAGCAGGAAGCTGCCTAGAGCTAATTAATGGGAAACACTAGGTAAAATAGTGAATTAGAAGTGATTTCAAGTAATTTCCAGCAGTAAGGAGCTCTGTCCAGGGACACATTGAGAATAGTGTTTCAGAAATAAATTGTGAAAGGAAGAGGTGCTGGAGGTGTTAACCTACACTCAGTACTTTCTGGGATCCCACAAAAGGATGGGTTTAGTCCTGATACTTAATTCAAAGGAGTGACACCAGCATCACAATGTGGAGAATCCTACTAATAGCCCATATGTCTTCAAGTACTTCAGGTACTGAAAATATGTTCTGCAAATGCTTTGTAAATCTGTGACAGTGTGAATCTGTTTTAGTGACGTATTTCTAAGATATCATTGCAGAAAATAATAGTACTTAATAACCAAATCACTGAGGATGGGAGGAAGGTTGTGTGCTAGTCCTTTTCATGGTGTTTCCTGTGTCTGAATACCATAAATCATAAAACATTTCATCAAGATGGCTAAATGATTTTGCTTAACTTGAAGTTTGCTAAGCACTTCTGTTTGCTGGGGAGTCAACATGACATTCTATTTCTCTTGCTTGGCAATTTAGCAGTGTTTTGTTCCTTAAAGGGTGTTAAAATCTGGTAATGCTACATTCCTTCTGTTGTAATCCTAAGATGCTAATTATCTGGAAAAGGGTTTGCAATTGCCACAGAACCAGGAGGTACAGGCAAAACAAATGTTTTGATTCAACATAGAGTTAAGGATCTTTGGGGTAAAAGTCACCCAAATGACTAGATCAACTCATGTAGTCCTTGGCCCAGAGCAGGGTTGATTTCATCATGATCTATACAATCTTTCTGTACAGATGCTTGTTGGAGTTGTTCTTAAAAATGCCTCATGCTGAAAATTTTATTATGCGCTGCTTTTTCCCAGGCAATTTAATTCAATTCTGCACTCTTAGAATTAGAAAGTTTTTGCTAGTGTCTGACCTGAATCTCTCAGATGTTGGTTTATCCCTATAGTTTATCCCACCTGGATATAAATAAACCAGATTATGCTGTTTGTTTGTTTGCTTTAACCTTTACAAGTTCTTTGTTTCACAAGATTGTCTTAATTCCCTTATTTTTTTTTTTTTTTTACATGAGGCTATTGACTCCTCTTTGTCCAAAGTCAGAGCACCTTTCCTATGAAAACAGACAGAGAGCTGGCGTTGTCCAGCCTGGAGAAGGCTCCAGGGAGACCCTAGAGCCCCTTCCAGTGCCTTAAGGGGCTATGAGAGTTCTGTAAAGGGGCTTTTGATAAGGGCATGGAGTGACTGATGGGACAAGAGGGAGTGGCTTTAAACTGAAAAAGGGCAGGTTTAGATTAGATATTAGAAAGAAAGTCTTGACTGTGAGGATGGTGAGGTACTGGAACATATTTTCCAGAGAAGCTATGGATGCCTCATCCCCGGAAAAGTTCAAGGCTGGGTTGGATGTAGCTTTGAACAACCTGGCCATGGCAGGGGATTGGGATGAGATGAACTTTAATGTCCTTATCAGTCCAAACCATTCTACGATACTATTAATTCAATATTAGATACTCAGTGTCAAGGATGACACCTCATTCATCCATGGATATCATGTAATAAATGAGTTCCTGTCTCCTTATTTGTTTTTGTAAATTTATTATTCTCCAGGAACAGAGAGATACCAAAAGCTGATCGTGTTTTTTGCTGGTAGGAAGAAAATGCAGTACTTTTTTACAGGTCCAAAAAGAGATCTGCAAGGATTTGTTGCTGCTAAGGCCTGCCTGCCTATGCAACAACTTGAAGAATGAGTCTTCTGCTCATGAAAATGTGATCCTTTATGAGAAAGAGAAAACTGTGATCTGGTGGTCTGGTTTGGAGCTCTTTTTTTCAGGTTCTTTTGATTGGCAAGAAACGAGTGCAGATTTTAATTACATCTGGCCTTTTTACAACATGACTAAGCTGTCCAACAGATGTCTGCTTTGGGTCCGAACAGCATGAACATATGACAGGGAGGCAAAAAATAATTCCAAGGAGTTTCATCCCTCTTGCTTTTCACACAGATTTGGTCACACTTTATCAAACGCCTGTGTGAGTTCTTTATTCTTTGGAAAGAGTAACATTGCCAACAAGTACATTCTGAATCTGGTCTCCTCTCATGGCTTGCAAAGAATAAAGCCCTCTTCAGGAAGGTATCTTCAGATTGCATCTAATTGCCACTCATGACCTGTTGATGTGCACCAGGGTGGAAGCTTTATAGGCAACAGTCCAGCAGAAAGCAGAAATCCTTAAGGAGAACTAGGAAATGGATACCATCAGGCAAGATTTGGAGGACTGGAAATAATTTACCCATAACTCTTGATTTAATCTGTCTGTCTGTTCAAATTCATCTCTCATCTAATCAACAAGAGGAACAAGAGGACTGAAATCCTGGAAATAGTGTGTGTTTATTAGTCTCTAAAACAAAACAAAACAAAACAAAACCCTGGAAATGTGTCTTTTAACAACTTGTTGAGTTAGCAATTCTTTCTTACTCTACAGCCCAGGACTGCCACACATACTGTAACTTTCATCTCCAGCCAGAAAACTTCAAAGTCCTTCTGAGGTCAAGGGCAGTGTGGCAACATGTATTAAATCAAGAGTTCCCAGATTAGTGTACATTCTCAGATGTGGACAGGGACTGCAATATATGATGGTATTGTAGAAACTAGGCTGGGCACTTGGAGAGATTAAGGATTTGGGGATGTATCAGCCTGCAGCACAGAGAAGATTAGATTTTGTTTAGTTTCGTTTGTTTTAATTGCTACGATATAAGGAGCAAAAGGCTCCATGACTGCAGTGTATTGTCCTGCAGCTTTCTGTATTAGATCTGCTCCTTGGTGAAATTCATGTGAGGGTGCTGCACAACCCAAGTGGTAAACAAAATCCTCTCAAAGGGCAAGGAAACAGTCCTTTTCCAAATGTACTTTTATCAGAAACATAATGAAAACACGGTTTATAAGGTGAAAGAGTCATCTGTAGTAATAGTAACCTTGCAGCAAAGCTGTGAATTGGCTGCTTTGCAACCATGTCTTGTTTTTGTTCCGTTTGATATAATCTCATTTTCAGTTCACAACCATCATGTTCTTTCTGTCCCGAGAATGAAATGCAAGCTAGTCCCTGCCTGATGTATTTCTACTCAGAGCAGGCACTTAACTTTATTAGGCAGCAGTAACAGTTGTGACTTCTCCTTCAAGCACATTGGAAAGAAACATAATGAAAAATATACCTGGTTTTGCAACAGAAAGAAAACCAAAGCCTTGTAGTAACTGGCAAGAGTTTACCCACTATCAGATTAACTAATATTCTGAAATTGTTAGAATTCACAAAAATTCACGGCAGTAGGAGTTTTTGCCAAAACAGATTTGCATTTGAATCAACAAAATAATATGCAAGTAAAGCTGGGGTTCATCCCGTGAAAGTACAAGGATTTAAATAAGGTTTTAAGTAAGATTTTAATTTCTGTAGCCTCCCTCTAGGATCAGTAGAGATAAACAGAGGGAGGCAGCTTGACTTTTGGCTGCAATGAATTGTTTCTTGGAATTGCTCATCTTATTTAGGCACTTTAGTGAAGTGCATACAGTTCAGCATGGTGTATTTAGTTAAGAAGGCACACTGCCATATGTGCAGGGTATGTGGAATATCTGACTGCTGTGAGTGTACAACTACACACTTTTTTGTCATAAAACTACAGAAAGGATAGAGAAGAAAAATCTTCACACTGTTTAAATGAATCTGCATGCAGTATGCTTCCAATCTTCCTACAAATGTAATAAGGTGGTGTATCCTTATACTATACATAACTAATATTTTCTTTGAAAAGTTATTTTTAAATCCCACTTCCAAATTTCCTTAGAAACTTTGATTGTCAGGGTGAGCTTAGTTAACTAAATAGAGAGTAATAAAATTAATTAATGTGACTGGTAACATGGCTGCAATTTCAAATACCCTATCTAATGGCCCCAAACTGCCAGGTAACTAAGTTGGAATGCTGATCTCCTCATAAAACATCTCCTGCCAAATTAATCACCCTCTTTGCTTCATGTCTACACTGTTCTTCCTGTTCTTCAAGTTTCCCATCCACCTCTTGGCTGGTCCTAATTTAGTATGGATGCCAATCTGTCATTATGAGAGTGGGATATGAAAACACAGTTCAAGTGAACTTACATAATATTTCTGAACTTCAGCTAAAAGCATGGGTTAGATTTTCAGCTGAGATTCAGGTAGTCTCTATTTTTGCTGAATAAATTACCTCACTGCTGAATAAAATCACTGTCTTGCTTCATCAGCATTGCTCTGTGAATAAAAAGAAATTAATCAGATTTCCTGCTGTTCTATTACCTTTTTTTTGTTTGTTTTGTTTTGTTTCATTTAATATTTCTGCTGCCTCCAGGATGATTTTTTAATACCAAAAGGGCTTAGTCAATTTTCATGACTAACTACTTGCAAAATGTCAGTTTAATAAAGCAGGTTCATTGTGGAACTTGGCACAAACAGAAAAGCTGAAGCAATGCAAAAATTTATTTTGATGAACTTAAACAAAAAGAAGGGGAGGAAGGGATGGCAGTCCTGGTTGTTTCTGAATGTCCTTGATTTCTGTAACATGAGTCAACTAAGGCTACTCAGCATTTTTCGTGTTCATATTCTTCATGGACAGAAATCAGGAGCAACTTTGGTGTACCTGAAATGATAGACTGAGCAGTCAGTCCTCAGACAGCCCATCAAAACATTTCATTCTGCGGATAGATTCTAGTCACAGTGTGCTAAAAGTCCATGACAACCACTGTCAGCTGAGGCATCTTTGATTAGCATCTTCACAATATTATCCAGCTGCACTTCAAATTTCTATGCTTTAAATCTACCCATTGGATAAAGGTTCGGATATAAAGTTTGACACAGGTTCTTTCACGCATTTCATGCTGGTAGAGAGTGGACTACAGCTGAAATAGTTGAAAAGAAATAAAATTTTTCAAAAATTGCTGTAAAAACCCAGTCTTTTAAATTTCTTATTATGAAATAAAGCGTCAAGTCCAAGATACATATAAATGTAGCATATTAAATATATAAAAGGCCAAAATAGAATCAAAAAGAGGAAAACAGACATGGAGAGAAACACTAATGTTTTAATTAGTCCCTTCAACTGGTTTTGATTTTTTACTTTATGAAGAAAACCTATTTTTTTCTTGGTCAGCTCCAAAAGATATTTCTGTTTGCTCAGGTACCCTTCTGGCCTGTGTTAGCCTTGCTAGAGTTCTGTGTAGGGCAGGAATATATTGATGCCAAGCCAAAGGACAGACAGGCCCTTCCCATAGCGCTTTCCCTCTTTTCTTCTGCCCCCTTGTAAAGTCTGCCTGTGTAAGGTGAGCACTTAACTTTCCCAAACTGCCTTGTCTTAGGCTTCTTTAATGCTGCTAAATGAAGGAAATGAGGATGGAGAATTCAGTTTTGCATGCATGTTTTTTAGCACGAAAAACTCTCTCACCTGCCATTCATCAGAAATAGTCACCAGCTGCTCCCAGGCTAAAATTACAGCATCAATGGGAGGTCTTTAGCACGAGAGGGAGAAAAAGGTCTTTGCCAAGATGTTAAAAAATGGACTACAGTGAAACTGAAAACTTCCCTTGATAGTGAGCACATTATCTAAGCGTCTTATTACGGAGAGCCTTTTTAGCAATGTTTTTTAAACGTCTTAAGGGGATTTAACTAATTAGGTACAAAGTCTTATGCTTGGGATTTATTCAATCATATTTTTTCACTTAAGGTATGGCAATTCCTCTGTTTTTTTCATGTTCTGGTGGTCATTTGTAGATGAAGCAGATTTAGCTGAGGAGAACCCAGCTGCAGTTACTAATAATATTCAGGAGGGCTGGCTTTCTGTGCTTGCTGTGCACGAATTCCTGTTGGAGTCAGCTGAAGACTTCTGTTCTTGTTAGTGTGTGGCCTTTCTGCTTGGATTGGCACTCATATGACATTGGTGTAGGGTTGGGTCACCAATGCTGATGTTGCTCCTTTTGCTCAGAGAACAGGGGCCCCTGCTTGTCTGATAGCACAGACTTGGTAGACCTGAAAAACTTCAGCTTGAAGTGGAGAAGAAGCAGCAGCTCAAGGACTTGAAGGCAACAGGATTGTACATACTTTTATGAGACAGACTGGAGTATCTCAGTTAAGGATCTTCACTCTGCCTGGTGCTTAGGCATTCCAAGTGGGCAGTGTGGGTAGCTTGGTTTGGAGCTGGATCGATACACCTTTGGAGACCCCTTGGCCTCTCTTACTGGTACCAAACAAATGCAGAGAAACAGTGACTGCTCCCAGACTCCTGCACTGAGTGCACAAGCACTCTTGGACCACGTAAGTGATCAATGAAGGGTCACTAAGAATTGGAGACCTGTTGTCCGTGGATTTTCATTACAAATTTTGAATGTATAGGGTTCTGTGGATAGATGGAAAACCAGGTTTAATCTGAGAGTTCCTGCTGTTTTCATTGAGGCCCCTGTGACCTCACATGCATTTCCACTGCACCTAGTAGCAAAGTCACGGAGATCTTTGTTTCTGAGGTATTATCATGCAGCAACAGAGCATAAAGGATGCACTGGAGAGTACTGCGTGCCTTCAGCATCTTGGGCCTGCTACGAGGTGGGAGAAGGAGCTTTGCAGACTAATATCCAAAGTCACAAAAACTGATCTGTCCTTGCTCACATATCTGTCTGCAAAAATCCACCCTGTTTTCAGGGGTGCAAAAAATGCAAAAACATATGTGTTGTATGAAATTGTCATTAGCTTGTTGCCATCAGGTCTTGCATCTAAAAGCTTCTGGAGAAGTGTTTGTTCTTAAAGAGTCAGACAGAGGTTGCTGTGCTTTCATTTCAGGGTAAGCTAGTTGAAATAACTGAAAAAATTATTGATGCCCAAATCCTTAAGTTTTTCCAGACTGATATGTGGTGAATTTTGCAGTCGTTTTTTGATGAAGCATAGACTCCTCCACTTGACAGAGATCTTTGTAAGTCTTCCTGTGGTTTCTGCCTGGTGGTTAACTCAGAAATCCAAGTGTGTTCAATCAAATGTTGTCTTGTATCCTTTCAGCAGAGTTCCATCCCCTCATTTATTGAACCTGGCTTTCTACAGAGCTTTGCTTTGTGTAAGGTATAAGGAGACATTGCTGGCACATTTATTTAACTCTCGGTTTTGGTTAATTTAATTCAGAAAACCAAGCTGCAAAAGCACTAAAATCCCACTACTCTTGACTTTTACAGAATAGATTGCATGATATCTCAACAAACCAGAATCATCTGGCACCAACTATGTTTGACTTACTGTCCTGCTAAAAGGTGTATAGGAAAAATCAATATCTGTTTTGTTTCACAGTAGAAGATCTCAGCATTTTGCAGCCTAACATATATTTTAGTGGTTTCATTGCACCGCTAAAGGTCAAGTACCATATCTGTGCCTGTGATTTCCTGTAGTGCTTTAAAGCACAGCCAAGGCCTGTAACTCTTTAAGCTCTTTAAGGTCACAATCCTCCTGTTCTACTGAAACAAACAGAGGTGATTTTGGATGGCCAAAAATGAATTGTAAAAAAAAAATAATTAGTGCAGTATATTTGGAGCTTTTAATATTTTTAAAAAAAATTATTTTCACATGTAATATCTAGCAATGATTCTATAAACTATGTGTTTAATTGCAAGCTCAAGGCAAAGGTCATTCTATAGCTTACAGGGGCAGGGACTTGTGCAGCAGGAATGAGATCTGAGTGGTAGCAAACTTTGTATTAGATATTACTTGATTATGAATATTACAGTGGTTTTTAAGGAGTTTCAGGTCTTACATATTTTCTTAGTGCTGTTTCCTGACTCAATTTGTAAGCGGGACTGTAAGTATATGCAAATACTGGTTTGAAGTATTTGCATTTCCCACCTCTTCCATTTGTCTGTTACCTGATATGTTGTATTTTCTTATTAGGAACTTAGCTGGTGAGATATTTGACACCACAATAATCCATGCAGTGAATTCCAGACAAATTTATAAAAATCAGATAAACTCCACACTTGCTTACCAACCACTTTTGCATTTTATTGATGTTTCTGATTCTGTCTGTTCTCATTCTTATTTGCCATAATGAAGGTTTTATGCACCTTGATTTATTTGGTGTAGAGTACCATTATGCATATGAAAGGTAGAATATAAATCAATCAATAATAATAATAAATAAAGCAAAGTTAACATTTCACTTTATGACCTTTTAAGCATCAAAACACTAAGTCTCTATTGACTGACAGACATTAAATGAAGCACTACACAAACACACCATCCCACACTGCTTGTTACTTGATACAATTAAACTGCAGGCTTGTGGGTGGCATGATAAGGATTTGACCTGTCTCTTGTCATCCTGTCTTTTACTTTTAAAATGCATCTTGTAGATCAATTTCTCTTATAATTCTCATGAAAGAACTACTTTGTTCAATACAGTTTATGCTGTGTCAATATCAGATAGCAATGCCCAGTTCCCCTTAGCTCGTCTGAGCTATGTAGAACATGCATATCTCACAAATTGCTCTCTCTGTTTGATGATGCATCTATGGCTGCTTGAAGGAACCTGTATTTCTATTGAGAACCCTGTAATTCTTGGAGTGATCCCTGAACCTTAATGCTGCAAAACAATACAGGAACTTTAATGTCTGCAAGGGAGAAAGTAATAACTTTCCCCATCTTCTGTAAGTGACTTGGGCTATGTGATGAATACAGAACTTTCACTCACAAGGTTTTCTTGATATTATACACTTGTAACAAATAAGGTTAGAACCTTTAAAATATAGCTTTTAGTAATGTACAGGAAATAGCTTCTTCTCAATTCCTTTAAAGGTCACCGCATTTGCTTTTCAGTTGTAATTTTAGTTTGGGTCTCTACAGAGTAGATCTGAGATCAGGCTTGGCAATGTTCGCTCAATTTCCACATGACCAAAAATAAAATGGCATGGGCCATTCATATACAGTGAATGAGTGTGTATTTCATGTGTGTGTGTGTTGGTGTGTTTGCATACAGAACATTTCCAAGTTTGGGAGTAAGTTACTTGGCCAAATAATCAGGCATAAAGGCAAAACACAGAGAAGTTAACAGTTTATTATCCACCATTCCCCTCAAACCTTTCTTAGCATGACCTCAATTCCTTCTACCACTATGAGCTCACAGATCTCCAGCCTCCTCAGCCACAGAACATTCCTGTTTCTGATCTTTGCTTAATAATATCGCCTCCCTATATAAATATATATATTTATAAAATATGTGCATTTCTGTAATTATTTTGTTAAGACATCTAAAACGAGGAAAGAAATTGAAGAACAGTGAGTGGTTGTAAGACATAGTGTCCCTCGTACATTTGGGAAATACTCTATGACTAGGAGAGCAGTGGGTTTTATAATTGACCTGAATTTGCCAGCAATGCTATATTAGTTAGGAATTGGAGATTACTCATTAAAGACAGGTGTGGAATATTTGGTGTTACATGTTAGAAGATGGATGTTGGGACCATCTATGAAATACACGCTGGGGAAGTATTGTTTCACCTAAAGTGACTCAGATGAGAAGCAGCAATGAAGTGGGAAGGCTTTTGATTCTTTTTTACTGGCTGTAGAAAAGTCACACAGGCTCAGATCCTACCAATACTGAGGCCCTGACTTTTAGTTGAGTGCGAAGGTTAGGAGCCATAGTAGCAGCCTGAAAAGGGGTTATGGCGGTAGATGTCATTGTTTCAACACCAAAGTTTAACAGATTCCTCTGAGCCCATGTCATGACCCTGAGTTCACATGCTTTTGCTCTCAGCGTGGGGAATGGTTGGAAGCTGAGAAGAGGGTGAATTTTTTTTTTTTTTTCTGAAACATGTCCTGAGCCATAATATTTTTTACACATGAACTTATATTTTAAGACTCACCCTAGGCTTATAAAACAAATGCTTCTTTTAAAGCACATAAATCAAGTTGGATGCCAGCTGGATTTTCCCAGGAGAATATTCATATTCTGTGATTGAGAGGATTTATTCTCTGTTTACATTTATGAGACTTGGCAACAGTTAGTGGAAGTAGAAAAGTCAGCTATCTTCCTTTAAAGCAGGTAACTATATCCCTTTGGCTGATAAAGATTTACAAACATCTTTCCAGTTGATTTATTCATGTTAACTTTGCTGCTGATCTATTTTGAAAGTCATAAGAATTACGGCAATTTTAATTTTTCGAAATGAAGCAGGAGAATTGGTTTTGTCAGCTACCACCTAGTAACTGTCCCAATAATATGTTTGAGTGGGGTGGGGAATGGGGGGGATGTTATCTGGTCCATTTTGAAGATGATTTGTCCTGTTTCATATGAACTGAAGGACTCAGAGCTACATTTTCTGAAGTGACTGCTGAGAATACCCTGATAGTTTTTCAGCTCTCACGTGCTTAGGGTGTGGAAATCTCCCCTCTTTTGAGCTTTGAGCTTCAAACTGAAATACTCTGATCATTAGTTATGCTTTTTATTAAATCCTTTCTCTCCTCAGATATTCTCTTTGCTCTAAAAGCTACTGCACTTGGAAGTTGTGCTGGACATTCTGCAACAGGGTGCTTACAGTAGCTGAGGTTATGGATTAGTCCTTGAGCTAACATGGAAGGCAATAGACTGGATTAGGTTGCATTTCAAAACCCATCAGTGCAGCAGATGACTGTCAGCAAGAGCGGACAAACAAACCACACTTCAGCATCACAGGGAGAAAACCTCACTCTGAGTGTTGTGTCATTCCATTTAAGGCTTTTATTTTTCTCTAGCTTGAGGTGATACAGGAAGACAGCAATTCCCCAACATGTTGGATCAGTGTCAAATCCTCAAAGGCCTTGAGGAATGACAGGCACTGTCATTTCTGTGAAAACACCATACACTGATACAGACTATTGAAGGAGGCCTTATAGACATCCAGCTGTCCAGGCCCACACTGTGAGAGATCATAGATTACATCTGCTATGCTTTCCTGGCTGGTTTACTTTATTAAGCTCTTTTTGGTTTATGTGCTCTGCATGCAAACCTAACTTAGGAATATACCTGATTAATTACCTTAGTGCATTTGCTGGATGAGGCATTTCACAAATATGCTAAAGATACAATCACCACTTTAAAAAGGTCGTGAGCTGTTGATCCTGTCCTAAAAAACACTGTTCCACAGCCAGAGCACAAGCCATATTAGAGATGAAATACTGTCCGTATCCTCCTTTGCATCTGTGAAGACCTGGCAACCTGAAGATAAATTTCTTTGCCAGCTTCTCAACTGGAAGAGCTCACCCTGTTTACTATCCCTCACCATGCTGGGTGCTGTCTGCCTCCCAGCACAGAGGGCCCATAGAATATATTATTCCATTAACACTTGTTTGTGTTCTGTACTCTGCATATTAGAGCAACTGAGGAGATCAGTTATCTTCAGCTGGGGATACTGAACCTTACTATGTCTTTTTTTTTTTAATGTTTATCCAGAATGTTGTGAACTTTCATTCTCCAAAGGTAGCAATCAACAAAGATAAATTGAGTGGCAGAAAACAGCTACTTAACTAACTGCTTTCTGTACTCTGCACAGGGGTCTGAATCCAGCAGAGGTGAGGCTCTAAAATAAAAGCTAAGGGAGGGTTTGGGGGGCAAAAACCAGCCAACTGAGATCACAGAGAAAGAGATGTTAATGGAAAAGATCACACGCAACAAAACCAAACAAAATGAAGCAGCTAAAGACAGTGATTATATAGATCTGAACAGACTGTTGACTATGTGGAATTGCAATTATCTTGCAGGCTCCTGGGACCTTGCTCAGGGAATCATTACTACAAAACTAAGAAGATTGTTCTCAGGTGCAGAACATATTGATTTTGCTGTTCTCCAGCATCTTGCAAAGCAACTGACCATGTCATTTAAGTGTTCGTTAACCAAACACATCAATAAACATAAAACTTTCAAAAAAGCAAAAATAACCTCATAAATAATTATAAAGGAGTGAATTATTACCTAGGAGCAAGTGTAACTGATGTCATTATAAATAAACCACAAAATATATCCTGTACTAACCTTAAAAATGTATGAAGGCATCCATCTACCTTGTTAAAAAATGATAGTTTATCTTGCCAGGAGGACAGCTTTCATAGCTGCCTGAGTGGAAGAGGTGTGTGCAGAGAAGAGATTGCATTGTAAATATATTTTATTTATTTTATTTTTCCTTTTTTTCCTCATCCTTTTTATGTGAATTCAAAGCTTATAAAGAAGAAGCACAGATAACATTTATTACAGCCAAGCTGCAGGGAGGGCTAGAAGAGTTTCTCTGTATGGTTCACATCAGCCTTGAACTGCAGTGTTCCAACTATTGCAATCCTTGACCTTTGAAGAGCAGCTGTCAGTAACAACAGGCTTTTTTTCCCCCCTCCCAAGGACTGCAGGGACAAGCAAATTCGTTTTGAATGTGTGATGTGAGGTAGTCAGTAATGGCGAAACACTCACATCCTCTGTTCTCCAGTATTGCCTCTTTACCCGTAACGGCATTTAACACCAGCAAGATATAAATGCAGAAAGAAATGAGACCCTTGGCTCTGTGTTGACTGATGGCCCAACAGATCTCTTAATCGGGTCCCTTCTTCTCCAAATACTGAGACACAGACAAACCCACAGGGTGGGTCAAAGGGACAAAGAGGAAGGCTTTAGATTTTTGCTGACTAGTGAGTAAGTGGAAGGGACAGTAAGGGTAAGGGACACATTACCATCCATGTGGTAATGGTAGTCTTTTACCTTGTATTTTATACATGAAAGAAAACAGTTGAATACTTTCTTTGTGTGTGCTCTCATTTAAATAAGCACAAATCTGGGGCTGACCAACTCCGAGAGAAGTCAATCAAAGACTGTCACTTGGATGTGAGGTATGCCTTACCTGTTCCTTTGGAGGAGAGCCTTTAATAAAAAACCTGTAAACTTCCACATTTGGCTAGCCGAAGTTGATGGCAGTGTCTCCATCCCACTTCCCCTGGATCCTGCATGGATCTTTGCAACAACATGCTCTCCACCAGCCCCCCAGATTTGGGGAAGCTGTTTATAAATAGTACATAAACTAGAGATGGGACCTCACATTGTAGGATTTTGTGGAATCTGTATCTAGTTGGCTGATGATTTACATTTTCTGTTTTAAAAGTCTCAGTGAAGAATCTGAAGGAAAAGTGATTTGGTTTAATTTTGTACATGTCCAGAGATATGTTTCTTTCCAGATCAGATTAACTTGAATGCTTACACATGATGAGAGATTTTGGACTCAAAACAGGCTGCTGGTTGTTTTGACTTCCCAGCAGTTGTTGCTGTCAGTTATTCATGTTTCTTTTCTCTCCTGCCTTGCACCACCCTGGCTTCTGTGGGTCTTTTTTCTTTTTGCAACTGTACTTTCACAGACAGTTTTGAGACTCCTGTTCATGCAATAAAACCTGAATTTGCTCCAACTACATATTGTCTCATTTTTTTCACCCTGATTCAAGAGTAAAGCTAATGTCAATATATCAGACTTTCTCATTTGGATTTCAGAAGTCTTTGCTTCCAAACACCTTCCATAAATTTGGAGTCCCAATTTTCTGTCAGTTTTGGGCAAGCTTAGGAGTCACTGCATTGGAGAGATGGGAACATGAAAAAACAGCAATGAAGGCAGAGTGAGGGACTAGTACAAAAAGTCACATGAAAACATTCCTATTGTAATTCCATGGGACTTCTTAATACATTGGTCTTAATACATTGGTCTGGGCAAAGTGATATATTTGGAGAGGTCCAAGCAATTTGTCATGTAGCTTATTAGTTTTATTTTCTTTTCCCACTCAGACTCTCTGTTTATTAATTTACTTTATTCATACAAGAATTTCTTCAAACATTCTCAGAGCATCTGGATTATTTTGGTTCTGACAAAAAAAAAATCAAACATGGTATTCAGACAGGGGATAATTATTGGCAAGGGAAGACTGGATATGATCTGAGCAACATGGTCTAGTGGAAGGTATCCTGCCCTTGGAAAGGGGTTTGGAGTCAGGTGAGCTTTTCAGGTCCTTTTCAACCTAAACCATTCCATGACTCCATATTAATGGGGAGCAGAGGAGAAAGGAAGAAGGTGGAGTATTGTAGAAAGAGAGTTGGAAAAGAGAAATAAATAAAAAATGGAGGGAGAGCAGCACTAGGAAAAGTTGGTGAGATTATCACAAGCTGTTATCACAAAGTTAACCCTGCCTATGTGCTTGTATCCTGATTGTTTCCATGTCTGACACTGGGTTTCCAGATAATGCTCACTACTCAGCCTAGCGACATTTCCTGAGGAGCAGCAGAGTTAAAAAAGTAAATAACAGTAATAGCAAGTAATAATACTAACAATGATAACAATAAAAACAATGGCAACAACCTGGCATGACCTGGTGGGACTCCTGCTTATCTTAGACATGTAAACTTTTCTTTGGTTGTGTCTTTTCTGTCTCCATGGACTATCCTATAATTCAGATTACCACCTTGACTTGCCTTATTTTTAGATACCTAATTTTTAGTGTCCACAGTCAAAACTACTCCAAAAGTCATGTTCTTTTCACAGAGATCACAACTTTGACAAGGTTTAAGTTTTCACTGCATGGAACCATATAGCTTAATTAATTAATATAGTTGGCTGATGCAGGGTCTTAGGGGTCTCACTCATCCTGGATTTTCCTTTTTGTAACAGTAATAATTTAAGGATATGTGCAATCTACAAAAGAGAGGAGGGGATGGAGCACAGTTGTCAAAATGTAAATACCATTACTTAACAAAAAAAAGAAATCATCTGATGATTTGACTGATTTTATCATCTGACATGAAACAAAAGACATGGCAAGATTACAACTAACTTAAAACAGGAAAAAAGGGTTACTGATGCTACAGGAAAGCAGATATAGAACCGAATATTTTCATATTATAAGCCTGAAGTTAAGCAGTACATTGTGCCATTGAAAAAATAGGGAGTTGACTTGGATGTGAAGAGCTTTAGTTTTGAATTTGGAGATTTTTCCTTTGCTTTTCTAGACTGTCCAGCACTCCCTCCAGCTCCCACATTTCTGGCACTGTGTCCATAACCCTGGTTGGAGGAGCTTATCTCAACCTCTCCACTGGGGAATGGAAGCAGAACATATAGTGCAAGTTCCTTGGCTCATCATCCACTCTGACAACAACCACAGCAACAACAAGAAGCTGGACTTATTTTCACTACATGGCAGTGGAACAGCTTTGGGAAGAAAAGGTTTCTGACATTACAGTTTCATTACAATTTGGGAAAACATTTGAGGGGGAGCACAAGGACATATATTTAATGGTACATTGAAAGACTTATTTTCACTTAAGCTGAGGCATGCATGGCAATAACATTTTCTCCTGGACAAATACAGAATGCAACAAGCTGAAACTGAACCTGCAATTGAATCCATATCCAGAAAAACTGTTAGGAAAACAGACCAACAGAGAGGGGAGGGCAACCTTTGGATTAATCTCTTCTTCAGCTATCGCGTCTTAGTAAATAAGTCATAGTTTGTTTTGCCTTCTAGTCAAACAAAAAAACTTTATATCAGTTTTATGTCAATTTGTATCTTTTATATAATGATGGGACATTCTGTATTGAGGAGTGTTAGTGTACTGACTCACAAGTAAGACATGTTTGATATTTTTGATGGACTGATTATCTAGATGTTAAGAATATTTCCCATACTTTGGAATAATAAGGAAAAAAAATGACAAAATTAACATTTATTGTGTTTGAAAAATAATTGTTATTCATCACTTCTTGCAATTAGCACTGTGTTAATTATCTCTGCCTAGTTCATTTGCTCAGTTGCACCTAATGAAAACAGCAGTTTCTGGAAAAAACTCTGTCTATTGAAGAGATTAAAAGTATTGGAGGAAATCTGCAATTCATTTATTTGATTCTGCTGCCTGAAATTTACTAAAAAGTCTTTGTTAAGCTACAGATTTAAATCCTTCTGTTACTCCAGGTTTGCAGAGCAAATAAGAGCAAACTCCTATACATAGGTTTTCAGGAATTCTTTTATGTGGTGGAACATGTTGGTTCTGCACAATCCAGAAGTTGGCTGGTTCCCACATTCCTAATGATGACGTGCAGGAAGGAGTTCAGCATGTTGGCTGTTGATTTGTCAATAGCTTAATTCTCCATGACAACCTCCCCAGAGGAGTGAGAAAAGTCAATAGCACAAAGTTCACATCACCTTGGATAGCTGATGGGAGGCAAAACACAATAAAGAAGATAGAGGCCATAAACTGTGATAGGCAATGATTAACCCATCAAAATGGAGAAATATAAAGAAATATATTTTGTCATTAAAATGACAAAATACTGTGAGTCATTTGGCACTGATCTAATTAAAGAATGTTCCAATGTAAATCACAGAGTTATATAATCTGAAAGCCAGGGGAAAAAGGCATTTGGCCTAACCAGTGATTTCTGAAGAGTCCCTATAATTATATTCCTCCACTTGACATCTTTGTCTTCTACCTGTAGTTCATTTTTGCAAATTTCATCAGGACAAGCTCAAGCTAAACCCAGTCAGAGATAGAAGAGGAGCTCTGACTAGTTTCTGTATGTTTTTTTGGCACAGCCAAAAATGGATTGGTCAATCAATTTGGCAGAATGGATTTTTTTTCCAGTTGGGGAAAATTATTTTTTCCTCTGAGTTTGTAATTAGGTCTCATTCTCATTTTATAATTTTCTTTACTTCTTTATTTCTAATGGCATTTCTGGTGGCCATTTTAAAAGGTTTGCCTTTGGGAAAAATTGAGAAGAGAGATATGGATTTCAGATCTATTTTACCCAGGCCCTGGGGCTCTGAAATTCCTTTCTTTAACAGGAAAATAAGTGATGACTTGTTTTTGCCAGAACTTCATTAGTAGTAATTTGGTTTCATAACATAAAACCAGACTGGGTTGGTTCAGGTTTAGTTCCCTTTTTTACTGCATGCTCCAAGTCTGAAGATGAAATTACTTGGGCATTTTAAAATTTTCTGAGTTTTGAGGCAAAAGTTAAAGTTTGTGAGCTTATTTCTTTTGAAGAAGTTCAAAAGATGTGGTGACAGGGACTTCTTAGCTTCTGCTTCATGTTTAGATGTTTTTACTCTAGTTGGTATGCACCTTCCATCACTGATATTTCCTTATCTTTATTCACTCTGGTGCATGAGGCTGCCATATTTACTCACAGAAAGTTTAGCAGCTGATGAACAACAGTATAGAAATTGATTCTTCTACTTTCTTCATGGCAAGAGGCAACATTTCTGATTTTGCTGGTTTCATCATCTGTATCCAGGCCAGATATTAGGTGCACGTGAAACAGGATCAAGAAGACTGATGACCAGCTCATAAACATGCTTTTTAAAATGTCCTGCTTTAATGCAGTTGGCCATATTGTCCACAGTGTGTGGTAAAATTTCACATGAGTTCATGTCACTATGTTGTTCTCACCAATTTATTATTCATCTGCCATGTCTAAAATATTTATAGGCTGTAAGGTTTGTTTCTTCCCCAGCACCTGTAGTGTTTATGCCCAACAGTAACTTGGGCATCTGTCACAGCAGGCAGATTTGGTGGTTTTGGCTGCTGTTCCATCATCAGTGACCCAAAAGGCTCCCGAAGTGACCTAATTATGAAATGTTGCTGACCAATAGCACATTTAGATCTCTCTATTAACAACATTAATTTTAGTGTAACTCTTTCACTTACTATCCTTCTGATCAATTAATAATGCCAGCATCTGCTGTAATGAATGTGAGGTCCCCATCAAATAAACCTCTTATCCATTAGTAATTGTTGGCTGTGGCCTTCATCAAAAGAGTGAGCTTGAAGTGAATGTTCAGATGATATTATTTGACTAATGTACCACTTGAATCTGACCTCTTCTTCATTGTGCAGTATAGGCTGATAAGAGACTTTGTTCCTTTCTAGTGAAACATAATCTTGTTCATTAAAACCTGAGGTATTTAATCACAGCCTTTTCAATGAGGCCAGAGTTTCTTACAGTAGAGGAAAAGACTGACATTGTCAAGGGCTGCTTCAAACCCTTCAAACCCTTGTCTTCTTTCTTCCTAGTTCAGTCTCCATACAAAATCCTTGCCCTTTTTTTTTTCTCCTGTTTTTGAGCTAGTTCTGTGTTCAGTAAAGCTTTCCCTTGTTGCACCTTCCTTGTCAGCTATAGTCACTCTTTTTGGTGATGATGAGTTTCAGTCTGGTGATGATGAGTTTCAGTCTTGATAAGGCAGGTGGGTGTTTTGCAGGCAGTTGAAGAAAATCAGAAAAGTTCTGTTGTTCCATGGATGAATGTGGCTTAAGGCTCTCTTCACAGGCATCAAGTCTCTTGCTGCTTCTGGCTGTGTGACAACAACTTCTCTGGCTGCATAACAATTTTTATTTTAGAGTTAGGACTGTTACTGTGTGCTGGAAGATTAGGCTGTTGCTTTTACATTATGTTTAATGGAACAAGGTTGCCATTGAAAACACTGAGAATGTGCAAGTATCTGCAAGTGGTCCCAAGCTTTATCTACTATTACACATGTCTTAAATTTTGAAATTGCTGTTTTTCTTTGAAGTGGTCTGCTTTCACTGAAAGAATCTCACTTCTAGCTGCAAAGTTCTTGAATTCTCCCCATCAGCTCTCCATTCGCCTCAATTTTTGTAATTTTTTTTGTCCCTCTAATTGGGCTGGTTTCTACTTTGCAGTGATTCTGGAAAACATCCTGAAAGTCTTCAGGGCTATGGCTGTTTTCCAATACCTGCTTGATTCTCCATCCCCGCTGCTGTTTCCCAGTACAGATGTTTTTCCTATATCTAGTTGCACATTAGAAATAGAAAACCTCTTTCACTTGATACAGTGAAGTTAAATATCTTAAATATCTTCTAAAGCCTACTTCCCAAGGTGTACAAGCTTGATTAGCTTGAAATTGTATGAACTTAGGTCTAATGAGCTGATTCTGCTAGTTGATTTTGCGAGGTAGAACTTACTGTTTATGAGTTTATTTATTTCTACTGGATGTTATTCCTTTAGGAAATGCCACAGATCTCTCTCATTACTTCTTACCCTGAAGATTACACACAGACAAACACCCCAGCCTCTTTGTTGAATCTCACCTCCTTGAGAAGATTGCTACTACTTTCTTATTTCAAGGTGCTATTTTGACGCTTCCATTTTGCCTCCAACATAAGAGAAACTGGAGTGTGATCACTGGCTCAAGCTCGCCCAAGACCTTATGCTGTGGCTCAGTACAACTCTTATAAATGGGCTGAACTTTAAATGAACTACAAATAGGACAGTTTCCCATGCATCAATTCAGGTGTGTGCTTTAGTGGTATTGTTAAATGAAGACCTAGACATTATGACTTTGCTTAGCGAGGGAAGAAAGATTGTATGTGCCGTGTACATTTGCCACCAATCAAGATGTATTGGAAAAGAGCTCCAGAATAGAGGGCCTTATGGTGAGCTAGAAATGAATTCCCAACCTTAAAATTGCAATGACCAGCATCCAAACTCAATTTTTCTCCTTTTTCCAAACTGGCTGGCCAATGGCAAGACCAAAGGACTGTTAGAGACCTGAAACCAGTAAAAATTTGTAGCAGTGGTTTCATGCAGCAGAGCTGCTTGTGCTGTTGTCTTATCTAATTCCAACCCAGACAATTTTCTTCTCAGTAATGGATAAGAGTTGAGAAGCAGTGATTTAGGGCTAGTGGGAGGGACAGATCCAGGAGAGTAGCAGTTTTGGCTCTAACATTGTGCAGCCTGTTGTGTAAGATTAACGACTGTGGACTACTCTCTATTTTTCTCTCTCTACAACTGTGAGCAATCACCTCCAAGATCAGCCCACTGCTGGCTAGCCAGCAATTAGATAATAAGATCCCTGTGTGTTAAATATGCACAGCTGCATGTCTGACGTTGCTGATCCATCTGCACTCCCAGATACCAAGGGCCAGCTGCCTTACTGGTGAAGGAGGAAGAGATCCATTAAAGAAAGTTTGCAGTATAATCTCAGACCTTGTAGCTGCTCTGGATTCCTGGAGTCTCTCTCCCCTCCCCATCCTTTTTGGCTACAAAGGTTTGAAAGCACCAGATACTTCTACTTTACCATTTAAAAAGTGAGCTGGGTTGTCAGCTGAGTTTTCCCTGAGCTCCTGCAGTGCTAATTATCACTTCCTCAGGATGGTTATTCAGGGGACCTTGGCCAGTCAAATGAGTCACAGTACTTTCCTACAACCCTCTTTTATTGTCTGACACTTTCATTCAGCAAGAAAATGAAGCAGTAATTACCTTTACTTTCTTCTCTATCTCCTGCTCTCCATCTTCTCCTCCTCCAAGTACTTTTGTTTCTGGCACACTCTTTGGCAGTTCTGAGAGAAGAAAAACAGTATATTCATAACCTTTTGTGTGCTGATGGCTGAACTGGTCTTAGGGATCTGACAGCAGCTCAGTGAAGGAAGTGGCATCAGCTCTTGCCAAGAGTTTAAAAACCGGGAGCCTTCAGCATTTCTCCTGGTCCATGGTCAGGCACTGGACTCAGTGTGGGTGTTCTTATATATGCATTTTTTGAAAATAAAGATTCCTTGATAATGGTGCCAAGGTAGAGATTAATTGTGCCTTCCTGTGTTTCTGTCACCTGCCTCTTACACCCTGGGGTTGCAAATTTTGGCCATCAAGGGCAGAAGAGAGAAAATGGGGGAAGGAGATCTGTATGGAAGCCAGTGACTGCACCAAGGAGTGTTTTGCAGTGCCAGTGCTATGGTAAATACAGCTCTGAGGCTGCTGTTTCTGTGTGAACCAGCTCACATCTGGCCAGGCTGGATGACAAGAGCACACTGATGTCTGTATTCAGAAGGCCACGTAGAAGATGGGTTCCCAGCAAAGTGTCCTTCAGGAACTTTGCTGGAGGAGGAAACAGGGCCTGGAATGAAATACATTGCCATCTGTCTATAGCAGACAGACTCTTATTTGGTCTTATCCTTAATATTTTACTTGCAGCTGAAGCTGTGTGACATACTTGTAAAGGAGGAATGTCATCTCTGTTCTAGCGACAGATGTAAAGATCCTTTAAACCTTGATTTTATTATGTAAACTTCCTTGTCAGTGGTGTTCTGTCAGTACTCTATTGGGAGGGCTTTCCTCCCCAGGTATAACAGTGCAAATGTTATGTTTATGGCGCAAGGTTCAACTTGGTCAGATTCTGTCACATAAATATACATCAAGTTAAATCAAACACAGCTTTCACCCTGCTGGAAAAGCCCATTCATAAGCAGTTGTTTAAGGTTCACAATATAACCCAGTGTGTAAAGATAGCC
Source organism: Geospiza fortis (assembly GCF_000277835.1). NCBI lineage: Eukaryota > Metazoa > Chordata > Aves > Passeriformes > Thraupidae > Geospiza > Geospiza fortis. The sequence goes on along the minus strand of NW_005054396.1, from coordinate 2,062,729 downwards.
AGTTCCTCTAAAGCCTTGTTCCTGGGAAGATGTGAAGTGTAAGTGAAGTGCAAGTGAAGACCAGTAATTAGGCTAAAACTAATAGATGACCTATGTCCTTGGATTTTATATGCTTGGATTTCCAGTACTCCACCTTTTTTTTTCCTTTGTTTTTGTGGTGAGAAACAGTAAAGGAATACCCAGAATCTGGGAGGGAGCCCTTCCAGAACAGCATGTTACAGACAGTCACTGTCTGGGAAAAAAGGAAGTGATAATACTTTGGAACATAAAGACATTTTGTATATAAAATAATGGAATTGGCAAAAGTTTCATACAAGAGCACATGCTTGGTTATTACTAACTGAATGTAAGAATGAATCCCCTCCTCCCATCCTGTCCATCCTGTGTTTTAAAGTGCAAAAAAAATTGGCAGTATCTAAACCCCAAGTGGTACCAAGAAGTTTAGCAGAATAAGCTAAAATTGATATAAACAATTGATAGAGGAGAAGATGTGTTTCTCACAGTCTTTTGGAGAATTGGGTTTGCTATGACTACAGATAAGATACTGCCCCAAAATATAACAAAAATAGCAAACTCAATAACCCCTTTTGTGCTTGAAATATTGTGGAATCTGTTGTAAGCAGGACATTTCCCTTGATAATCGAGACAGCCAAATAATGTATCAAATATACCTTCAAGGATGTATCATCATTGTTAATATTTTTGTTCATGCTTTTCAATGTATTTTGTTAGCTAAGTGCTTGTTCCAGACTTCAGCCTGGTTTAAAAAGGGCATGAGCATATGAACTCCTGATAGGGATCTCTGTAAGTGAGACTGGAGCCAAGGCAGTATCTAACATGAGTTTGAACCAGACTCTGGCATCTATATGATATTTTTTCCTTGTTAAAACCATTTGGAAAAGTATCACCCTCTTTGTGAGCAGAACAAGGCCCTGGAGGCAAATGGATTTGAAGACATTTAGGACTACATTTCTAAAGAAGACTTGATGAAGCAATAGGCACCTCAAATCCTTACACTTATTTATCCCAGTAAATTACATTTTGCAATCATCTGCATGTACATCTCACCTTTTACATTTAAACGGTGTACTTTAATCCCAGGTACCTCTCTGGTACATTTTGATTAAACAATTCGAAGAATAAGGGGTCCTAACTAGAATAAATCACCAAAATGGAAAAAGCCATGACACTTCATTGGTTGTAAAGGTGGACTAAGGTGATTTGGGCTACCGAAGTGGGTACTGTGGTTAACAGCCCAAAGTTGGGTGGACCTGTGACCTTTTTTGAGGGACTTTGAACCTTGGTCTGCCTGGTTCCCATCACATGTTCACATTACCTAGCAACTCAATCAGATCTATGAGCCTTTCTTAGGAATGTTTGGCCTCTGCTTGCATAAGTCAGTGGGAGACACAGTTCAGAGTGGAAACCACAATTATTTTAATTTTATGTATCAAGATTTGTCATCTATCTATATACACAAGGTACTGAAGAGGGTGTACATAAATTATGTTGTTGAAACCAAACAGGGATAAGTAGATATCTAGTGGGTTATCTGACAGCATAACCCTTAGGTGATTTATGCCTGCAGTCATTCTAATGGAATGTGCAGTTGTTTGGAGGCCAGAAAAATTGGAGACTTTCTTTTTGACTTCTGTAAGTTTTAGGCTAAGCCCCCTGTAACTACTGCATTTCTTCATTCCCAATGGAAAAGGATTAACTTCCCCCTTCTTTACCAGAATTTCCATTAAGATAAAGATGAAGAGGCTATAAGGTGTCTCAGCCTTCAGTGTTAAGGAAAATGGAAGCACCAGAAACAGGAAAATACCTTTCAGAGTTATGAAACCATAACATGTTTACAAAAAAACAGAGAACCTCTGAAAGTAGTCTGATATGGGGGTTTTGTTAAAGAAATTTAACTAATTGAATCAGCCAAGATTAATTCAAACAGTTACAGGGTGAACAAGGCAAGTTGCAAAAGCAAAAGTGCAGGTATCCACCAGAAATTTTTGCTTGTCTGTGGTACCTGTTCTCCTAAGACTTTCAGAGATGTTCTAAAATCGAAACAGTAAATGTATCTGCATCCTTTGCAAAGCCAGAAGTGAGATTTCACTACAGCTCTAAATGTTGCCCTTTTTGGTAGATTTACTCTTCTTTGCTGGACCCACTACCTGAAATCCAGGACCAGGCTGCATGCTTGCTTCAGTCTGTGGAGATCTAAAGTAATATCTTTTGACACAGTGAGGTTTTAATGGGATAAAAGAAATTTAAATCTGGCCTTAGAAGCATCACATTCTGGAAAGCTATGAGAAAGGTTAAATCTACATGTTGATATGCCAGTGTACCACATAAAAAACTATATTCTCAATGTATTTCTACAGGGCCTGAAATTCTCATCAGGGTTCTTGTCCAGTTTTATAGGCTTGTGAAGGCAGATCATAAAAATCTGAAATTAGTGGGCTACCTCAGAAGTAGCTGGCTGCATGTTTGAAATATATTTTAAGAAGGGTGTCCCATCATTGGTAATGACAAAATCAGCTCTGTGTATATTGGTACATAAAGGAAAATGTGCATCTCAAGGAAAAATGCTTTGGGCTCTTTTCACCTTCGTGCATTTATAAAAATCTTTCTCACATACCACGATGATTTCTCCTATATGTTTAGTGCACTAAAAAAAAAGAAGAAAGAAGAAGAAAAAAAGAAAAATAAGAAAAATAAGAAAATAGTAAAGACAGTCACTAAATCTAGTAAGTTGATGAAAGGGATGATGAAGTAGAGTAAATCCTGCCCGCTGTCTGCTTTTTGGGAGAAAAAAAATCTACTGTTGAATCTTCTGTAATGAATGATGACATTTTGCATTCAAGGAGCAAATATGACTTTTCCTGCTGGCCAACACTCTCTTGCTTTCTCTTTCTTCCCTTTGGGTGCGTATAACACAACCTCACTAAGGAGGAAAACAGTCTTAAATGAATTGCAAAGCTATAGATCTTTTTTTACAAATGTTGTAACTGCATGATGTAGTCATGAATTAAAAGCCAAAATAATATAGATAACTGAATGGTGGAGTCAGTTCTCCCTATGCAATGGAGTCAATTCCTGGGAGCTGCAGCTGTGCAGGGAGGAAAACTGCAAATCCAGGAGAAGCAGCATTTCTTTTTTGGCTTTCCAGATTTTTCCTGGTAATCTTCTGAACCAAAGGTCTGCAGGTAGAATGGTTTGCATGAAATGGAAATCTTGCAGGCAGAACAGGGCCAGGGGGAAGATTTTTAACCTGAGTCTTCTTGCAGGACTGCTGACCCCAGGGTTTCAGTATTTCTCTCCTCTTCTTTCCCTTGTGAGGCACTGCTTTGACTTTCGTGACAGACACAACTGTGCAGGGCTTGGAGAAAGATCCTGAGTCAGGGTAGAGAGCAGAAGTGGTGTCCTCCTGCCATCCCTTCCTTCCATCCTGCTTTCCACCAGAGATCTGGGTTGATTTGAAGCAGTGCCTTCACTTACTGATGGGAAATGCATTTGCGTGTTTGGTTTTAATGGGAGACAGAGGCTCTGGGTCTTCACA
>NW_005054396.1:2018143-2059141 GCF_000277835.1 Geospiza fortis | reverse complement strand
ATAAAAAGTGACATATTTTAATTATGAGGTGGGGTGGAAGTGGGAAGGAGGGAATAGAAAGCAATCCAACAAGCTAAGATTTAGGGTGACATCATTTTCTATATAATTGCAATGCCAGCAGACACTCAATAAACATATCAGCATTGTTAAAATGATTTATGACCCAAATAGTTGAATATAAAATATTATCAATAGATGTGTCATCATTGATCTTTCCTGGGGCTAGTAGTTGAAGAATGGAAGAGGGAGGTGATTTTAACAAACAATCCTTGACAGGAATCCAAAGGAAACAATGTACAGGGACAGACAGCTGACAAATTCAGTATGGGGCCATTAAAACATGTGATGAATTTGCTGGGAAAGTATATATTTCTGGAAGAGGTGAGCTCATATCTACCATAAATTTGTCAGCTGTGACACAGTGTTCTCAGGCCTGGCATGAATAATGCCTAGCTATTTACAGGCTTTGTCTGGCAAAAGCTCTATCACTCACTCCAGGGTTATTTACAAAGAAAAGTGTCTATCAGTTGCAAGGACATGACTTTGACACTAAAAGATAACAGAACAAGTGAGACAGTGGCCTCTCCATGCAAGATGAGTCTTCTCCAGAGAAGCTCTGGGCTGGAATGAATCAGATGGACTGCAGGAGGACCTCCTGGCAGAGTGCCTGGCATAGGCTGCAACAGTACATTTATCCACACTGATTAGATTAGAATTATTAATAGAGGTCTATGGAGTGGAGCAAAGGGTCATTTAGAGTTTAATTCTGTTCTCAGATAACTTCATTTCAGCTGATGGGATTGTTATTGTTGGGATTTTATATGTTTATAGGAAACAATATAGTCAATAATGAAGTCATGCATCCTTCTGCAAGATCAGGAGAGCTATTGTGTAGCTGGAGTGAAGTCTTCACAATTGTGTTAATTAAGTAATAGTGATTTGACTTTGTCTCCTCATAAAATGCATTTAAGAAGTGACTAAAAGCTGCTGAGAAAGTGTTCCCTCAATAGAAATATATAGCAAAACAAGCAAGAAATGAAAGCAGCCTTGGATTGAGTAAATAGAATTGCTGATGCAATGCTTTTACTTAAGACAGACACCAACTTGGTCTGGATTTTCTGCTTCCTGCTATGTTAATGTAAATGGGTCTCAATTTAGTATTGAGTATATCAGAGATTTTTTCCTTGATAGAAGTGGAAGTCATGACATATAGATACCACAGTATATTCTGTGATATTTGTGGCATTTTTACATTTATCAGTTGTTTGTTTCAAGCTTCAAACCATGAAGTTTGAGATTGTGTCCGACTTCTACACAGTGGGCACCAAAAATTAGACGTTGAAATCTGCATTTGAGATGATAGATTGAAATGGGCTGGTGATGTCCAGGGCAGAATTTGCAAGTGTTTATGAGCAGTGCCAATTAGCTACTTTCTGAAGAAAATCTAGACATATAAATCTCATATCAAACACTACAGACCAAAAATATTGCCTGTGTTCTTTTCTGAAATGCTGTTCTTTGGATTTCATACAGCATGTCATGGTGTTCTAATAACTCAGTTGTGGTTTTGTGACTGTGTGCATTATCTTCAAGGCCTTAAGTGTGTTGATAAAATTTTTCTGAGAAGTTTAATTTTGCCTATTATTCAGTGGCAGGGAGCCAGCTTCTTGCATGGTGTAAATTGGACTCTTTCCATCCTCTTCAGTGGAACTGTAGTAACATACACCATTTGAAATCAAAATAATTAATAAGCATGGAATGTGAAAAAGCAGCATATTAATTTTTCAGGATAGGATTTCAAATGCAAGTGAACGAAGTCTATCATTCATGACCTCAAGATTTTACTGTAGAATAAATAATAAATACTGACAATGCAAAATACTTCCTTAGCCTTCCAAAGGTAGTATTCTCAGTTAAAAAGAATGGTAATCCCACCTTTTTCAGCCAGAATGGTGCAGCTAGATGGTCATTGAGCAGATGCTTAACAAGATGGCAATTAATGAGGAGAAAGAAAGTTACAGCATTTCCAAAATGGCCACGAGCTTGTGCAGTAAAGGATTTTTAAAGCACAGGTGTTTATCTCACAGGCTTTGCAAGCATGTCTGACAAACCCATTGGTATGATAAACTGTAAGTGCTCCAAAGGAGCTATCATGGTCAATTGTGTCAGTGATATTTTGGCTTCAAGTGATTTAGTGTGTGTGGTATATGAAATAACTCAAAGGAGTTGATATGGCCTGTTGATCAACTCTATTCTGAAAGAACTCCCTGGAATCAGCAAGACCTATTGCTCAAAGTCAATCCAGATATGGCAGGTTTAATTCCCACCATGGTTAAAGCAGTGCTATGTTCTTATATTTTTAAGTGGATGAAAAAAAAATATTAGGGGCTGGCCTGAATACTTTTATCCATTTTGTCTTTAGTTTTTTTGTGTTACAAATAGAAAATCAGTGATTTCCAGCCAGGGCATGGAAAATGGAGCAAATACACCTGCCATCATGCTTCTCCTACTTTGTCTCTTTCTCCACAGAAAAGTGTGCTGGTTCAGAACAGAAAGAGACAGCTATTAAAGATTAAGCATATTTGAAGGGAATCTAGTTCTCTGTAGGCCTGGTGTTCATTTTCACTGGGGGAGGAGTGTTCTGAGTGTTTGGAAACTTTTTTTGTGAGGACTTGCACCATCCACTCACTCTGGGAGTGAACAGACTGGAGATCTGGTTTGGCCCTGTCCTGAGTCTGCTGGGAGAGTTTTGACAACTCTGGTACCCATTTGAATTTTGGCCATTCTATCTGTGTGTCCAAGGAGTTATGCCTTTTCCTGGCTGTGTGTCATGACTTCAGGAATTTGCCAGCCAGAATGAAGATTATTTTAATGAAAAACAAAGTTTGGTTTCTACTACAGGAGCCCCAACTCCAGCCCTGTTGATTCCCATTGAATCCAGCAGAAGTCAGAGGGAATACGACTTTAACAAACAGTTCAAAGCCCATAAAGACAAAAAACAAATAATCTTTTGTCAATGAACTTTACATCAGTTTCAGAAAGGTGTAATACTGCATATTGACTTGGTAGGAAAAATATTCCTGTGCTGGCCTGGAAACTTTGCGTATGCCTCGTTTTTATTGGACTTTATATCCAGCCAGCTGTTCCACTGAGTTTCTTTTTTTCTTCTGAGGATCTTTTTGGCTGTGTTTTGCTAGATTTTATTTGGGCTTTTGTATTTAGGAAGGGAATGGTAATAGAGCAGCAGACTAGGGAGTTTTGAGGTGGAATTTGAGGTGCTCTATCTCCTTCGGAAAGGTCAGTGCCAGGCTGCAGATCCCAAGGCTCTTGTGTGAAGCCTGGTGCCTTGATTCTTGCATTGCATGAAGGAAACTAAACTGCAAAGGGCAAAACATTTAGCTTGGAAAAGGGACATAAAGTCACCTCCTGAGCCTAATGCTGTATCTGTGGGGGCTGGTGGGCTCTGTGGAGATTTGCAAGCACCTGATAGACACTTTGAGAGATGTGGGAGGGGAGAAGTGGATGTGGGCTGGCCGGGTTTGCCTCTAGCACAAGCCAGTCATGGACATGGGGAGCTCATGGAGCTGTTGGTGCAGTCTGGGGGGCACCAGTGGGAGCCAGAGGTGGCAGAGGGGGCTGGAGGTGACAGGTCTGCCTGCTCACACTCTCATCCTGGATGGGATGCCTGGGCCTGGATGCCGTGCTGGCAGCTCACAAGGCAGGCCTGCATTCTGAAATCTGCTTGGTGCTGCGGTTTTTTGGGATTGTTTTGACTAAATATAATTTGACTATAAAGAAAAAAAAACCCTTTAAAGCTCCAAAGTGTCCAGAAGGATGAATTTCTCTGACAAGTAACTTTAAAAACATGTATTCAATTGAGTCCATGTGTCTGCTTTCAGACAGTTTCTACTGAAAATGCCTCCACAAGTAGAGGCATTGCTGTAAATAATCAGATTTCAAACACTACAACTCCTAGTCATTTTGAATATGGTTCAGGATTTGGAATAACAGACATAAAAACTGGCTGTTCTAATACAGAAAAAGGAATTGTAAGGCCATCAGCAAAATCCAACCCAGGAAATGCTGCCAACTTAAGACAAAGTAAACTGAGAGCAGTAAATCAAACTGAAAGACATATTTTTATTGTGGACCAAACAATACAGGGACTAACATTTCCACAGGCAAGGCACAAATGTCCTTTTACTATCAAAACCAAAAGCTTTTAAAGCTTCAAAAGGAGCTGCAGGCCAAGAGACAAATAATAAATGACAGGCAGAGCTGGTCTGATGGGGGTTAGGCAGGTTGTGTTACAGGAGTCTTGAATGATTCACAAATGTCAGCTTGCCCTCCCAGCATCACTGCTGACCATGCCATCCCCAGCTGCTAACACTCGCAGCATTTTAGGGCAGGTGAGCTAAAACAGCTTAACAAGTGACCTCCCTTCAGCTGAGCATCTCTGTCCTCACTGGCAGCTGCCTCTGTTGCAAGGCAAAATACACCAACTGTTATTTCTTCTGCTGAAGATGCCAAAAATCAACATTCTGATAAGACAACCAACAGTTTGAGCTTGCAGTGGGGACTGCTGGCAGGGCCAGCTCAGGTGGCAGGAGGTACCTCCTCGAGCTCTTCTGGCTGGGTCACATTCCACTGTGAGCTTGTGCCCACGCTGTCACTGTGAGGCCTCATTCTGCAGCCACTGTAAAAGCAAGCATGCAACTGAACCCAGTGAATGCAGTTTGATTTGGCTTTTAACTTAATTTTAAGTTGTCACTCAGTGTGTCAGTTCTTCTGAAATCTTGTACAGGGAGAAAATGTCCCTTGATTGCTACAGAGCCTGAGTTTTCCCAGCCAAAGGCAGGAAGTTTTTCAGAAAAGGGAAAGCTGTATCTCTTCTGTGTGGAAGAAATGCAGAGAGGCACTTCAGGGTGTTCCATCCACATCTGAGCAGACTAGACCCCTTGTCATCTTTTTGAAATGTACTTCAGGGTCCTTCATCAGGGCACTCTAGTCTTAACAGTTCTCTTTGCAGCCCTGTTTTCTGGCCTATGGCTGCCTTTCCTGTGCCTTGTCTCCGTAGGGCTCATCCTCACACTGCTGTGGGTGACATTTGGCCCACACAGGAAGATAAGAATTAAGATTGAAAGGAACTTCCAAAGTCATCAAGTACTGTCCCCTGCTGTTGAAGGCAACCACATCATATGATGTCTTTCAAACACTTGTCTAGTTCCATCTTGAAACCATTTAGGTTTCTTGCCCTCACTACTCCTACTGAGAGGCTGTCTTTATTCTCATGATTATAAACCTTCTTCTAATTTCCAGCCTTAATATGTCCAGGGCAGTTTGGGCTGTGTTTAATAGATACAGAGAAAATAAATTAGTCATCAACTTGCTTTAATTTATGTGTATCGAGCTTTTGATATATGTCTAGGGCCCTACTGCTTCTGTATGTATTTTTTGCTCATGGGAAGATGTCCAGGCGAGGGGAAAGTGGGACAGCCCTGCTGGGTGCCTGCTGCATACTCCAGGTTGGGGTGGAGAGAGTGACCTGGGCACTAAAGGAAAAAGCAGGGGGCAAGGGGACAAACAGAGAAGGAAAGTGAGGAGTGGGAAACAAGAAGATAGCTGAGCTGGGGCAAGGGCCAGGAACAACATGTTAGGAGCAATGAGGCCTGGCAATGAGCAACGGAGAACTTGGGAAACAATGTGGGGCAAAAGGCACTTTTAAGAAAAATAGATAGTGATGTAGGTAAAACATAAGCAAACAAATAGTATTTATGCAACAGGCAAGCATATGAGAAGTAATCTAACACGAAAGAGGAGGACTTATAAAGAGTTCAGAGCAGGGAGAAAAAAAACCAATTCAGCAATAAAAACCAAAATTGCTTAAAGCGTGAGGGTGTCTGGCTTGTGGAGGCACACTCCAGTTTTTCTCCACAAGCTGGCTGGAGATAAGCTCTTCTCTCAGCTGTAGATCTCATAATTGAGAAATGAAGGCCTAGTCTTCATTTGAAAAAATCTTTAGAATGCAAAAATGTATTTTCTGAGAATATTTTAACATTATTTCTGTGGAGAGCATGAACTTGAAGAGTGAATGAATGGTAAAAGAATTGTTTTCTGGTGCTCAACAAAGCTCCTTGCTCTGCTGGTCAGTGAGAAGTTGATTATTACTATGGAAAATATGAATACTAAAGGAGAAGCCATCCCCTTCATCAAAACAGGCTTCAAATAATGGAAAGATTTCTAACAAATCAGATAATTTTGAAAAAGAGTGGGGCTTTCCCCCATCCCCAAGGCTAGCACCCAATGCTGGCATTATGTGTGGAAATGCATGGATGGAGTAAGAAAAATGTGGAGCAACAGAAATACAAGTAGGTGGTAGCACAGATCTTTGTACTGAGCCAGCATTAAAAGTCCTGCAAAGGGAGGTATTTACTTGTGGTTCATGCCAAGCATTAAATTCTAAGTTGTAGAAAGCCATGTCGGGTGGATGAGTGAGGGAGCTGTAAGATGACCTGTAATGCTGCATTTATGGCCACTGAGGATCTTGTATTGCAATGACTTTACACAGAGCAAACACTTGCACAGGGGCCTGCAAGCTCTACTGGGTAGGGATGGAGGCAGCATGGGAGGTACAGACACCAGCCACATCTGGGCCTCTAAACGTTTTAGCATGTCCTTGGCTTTGAGAAGTCCTGGGGACAAGGCAGGTGGTTCTGCACAACACACATGTGGGCAGCTTTGCAAGGTCAGGACTGCTGTGTGCATTCTGCATGTGGTGCTGATGTGATGTTCTGTCATGGGAATTTTGCCAGGGGCCAGGGAGATGGCTCTAGCTTTGTACTTGCTGATGGTGATTATAAGCAGTAAAGGAAAATGGAATTTCAGTTTTCAGTGGGTGATCAGATGGTGATAACTTTGGCTATCCTGTCTATTCTCCTTCTTTCCTTAACATACAGTTTAGAAGATTCTTTTTGCTTACTTCACCTGGAACTCAGTGGGAAGGAATCTACCAATTCCTGTATTTCAAAACCATTCCTCTCAAGCTAAAGATAATTAATATCTTCATGTCTGTTATATGAGCCTGGTGCTGCCAGCACTAATTCTGGCTAATTCTGCAAATTAGCCAGAATTCATCCAAGAGCATTAGTCTTGTACTACTCTATTTTATTCAGAGATCTTTAGGTTGTTCCTTTATTTGATTTTTTTTTCTCCTTGGATGCACACTTATGAAATGGATGGTTTCTTTCCTTCTAGAAAGAGAACTAGTTTCCATCAGGCCAATTAATGAACTGGATGGGATCTTTGGTGTTTGCACCAGGGGTTGCCAACTGATCAGTGAGCTGAGAGCATTGCCTGCATCTTAGTAGAAGTCATCAGGTGGCAAATTCACCAAGGAGTCTGCCAGCTGTTTAACTTCATTACAGTTTGTCATTATGTCTGCCTCCTTTTTTTTATTTCGATGTTTAATCACCTAATATCATTTTTATCAGCTTGTCAGGGTGTGGGAGAGAGCAGTGGGGAATCAGTTTTACTTTCTCATATTACATATCTATTTTGGTAAAATATTATGGCAAGTTCACATCTCTCCTACTTTGAAACAATAAGATTCAAGTGAACTAATTAAGCCTGTGAGTACCAAAGCATCTAATTTACTAATTAGATGCTTTACTAGTATTAACTCTTAGCTGTAAAACCAAAATAGGTGTCTACACTGCAGGATACATTTCTGTGTGGTTTAAAATCCATAATGAACTAGGAATGGGCATCCAGACTGTTGCTTATAGATAGCACTTTCCCAGCTCAAAGAAGGCATTGGCTTTTGATTGAATTGTGTTACTCTCAGTATGTAGAAGCTATCACATACAATTAGAGAACTGAGCACCAATTCCAAAGGTATCCTCATCTGCAGTTTCATGAGGCATCAAACCAAGTCATTCTTCATGCCTTACAGCTTGGCCGCAAAAAGGAAAACAACTTTGTGCCATATGTGTATTCAAGATGTGGAAAAGTATTGCAGGTTTGGTGGAGATCTAAGAATTGGTTGACTGGTACAAGATTTTAAGAGGGCAATTAATAGTGAGATTGGAAATTGAAATTCTAGCTATTAAACATTTGCTGTATGTGCCATCCCTGGTTTCAGATGCTGTAATTGCAGTAGAAATACATTCTTGCACGGACATCAACCCAAAAATAGCTGTTGTTAAAAAAAATAGTTTAAAAAACCCAGTAGGCTTCTGAGGTATCCTTGCACCTACATATACTGTAATGTTATGAATTTGGGCTGATGTAATGCATGCAGTGGTGTTCATCTTTTGATTCAGAAAAAAGCTAGTTTGACACATATCAAGGTGATTCTAAACATTCATCACATCTCCATGTTTAAGAAACTGCTTCACAATAGTGATCCAAATGTCACTGGAAATTCCCCTTTGTGAATACACTGTAAAAATCACACTTTCCCCAGCTCCTCCTCTGCCAGCTCTTCTGTCTACTGGCTGCATTCAGAAAATTACCTCTATCCCAGAAGGTCAGAACAAGTGCTACCAGTGCTGAGATCCCCTTCTATGGAATCTCCAGTCAGATTCCCTGGGGGTTTGGAGCTCTGCTGATCGTTCTCCAAATTACTGTATCTCTCTAACAGGCTTTAGTTTCTCAAAATTTACTCTATTCCTGACCTTCTCAGACCTCTCAGCTGGAAGTTTTCCACAATGCCATCAAACTGCGCAGTGTAACCTTTTAAAAATGTTAATGTAGGTTAAAATCACAAATGCATTTTAGGTTTGATTTTTCTTTTAGAAATTCCAGATTATGCTGCATATAGGAAAGGGCTGCTTTGGCTCGGAGCCATTCTGATAGATGTCACATTGCTAAACAAGATGGGCTTAGAAATATGCCTCAGTGTTTCCTTTTTTATTTCAAACAAATACAAGCTGTAGATTAACATTTGGCTGACCCTGGCAACAATTGCTAAATGTAATGTTTAGAACAACTTAACACTGATACTCTGTAGTCCTCCACAGTGGAATGTTGTTTTCAGACGGCTTTCCAAGTTGTACAAATTGTGGGCATTTCTACATCAGGAGCCAAAGGTACTGACCAGCAGATCTGATGGCATCCAAACCATGTGAGTGATAGGGATTTTTTCTTGACCTGGTTATGCAAGCAACAGCAAGGTGTTCCTGCAAGCTGGCTATTTGCTTCAAATGGTTGATTAAAATCATACTTTTGTATCTGTTATAAAGTTTGTGTGATATACTGCCCAGAAAATCTTCACTGTACACATGCCAAAAAGTGTGTAAGCAAGTGATAGAGTCAAATCATGTGAGAGAAAATTAAATTTTCATATCTTGTAAATGAAATATACATTAGGGACTCTCTCCAGCGACCTCCAGACTCTGTAATTTTTGGATTGCATCTGAAGATCTAAATCATGCAGCCACAATGGCCAGTAATGTGTAAGTGGTGGGTACTGCCTTGCTATGGGCCTGTGTCGGTAAACAAATGGAACCAGTTTTGGAGAACTGCTATTGACAGTAAAATTCTAATTTTGCTCCAGCTCCCAGAACAGATGCACCTCAGAGTCCATAGACTGCAATACTTAACTGCAGCTACTCAGCTGTGACCTTCAGCCTCAGGCTCACTGCAATAAAATTTTCATGCAACCATATGGAAGAATATTTTAATAGAGATTTACTGTCAGTAACTGTCCCAAAGGAGCAAATAAGGAAGGTGTAACATATTGCGTACAGTAAATCAAGGGGACTTCAATGGAAAAATGAAACCTCCCTGAGGCAAGCATCTTTAAAATTACAGGCAACACTTTGTACAAATATGTGTACAAAGGACTAGTTATGCACTCAGTTAAGCAACGCAAAATGGTTTTGATTTTAAGATATATTTATTAGAATTTATTTATTGTGTTTTGTACATGCTAATGGGGGAGGGGGCCATCTAGCTGGGTTCACCAGCAACTGCTGTGCAAGTTTGATTTCATCAGATGTGATGCAAAATGGGCAAAAGCAGAGGGAGGGAGAGGGATCACCAAGTTGATGAGTTCACACAGCAAATTGCATCTCCCAGCAAACACAACTGCACTGGTACTCTGTCAGCCTCCCTGGCTGCATTGGAGGGTTTTAGTTAAAAGCAATTAACCTCTGCTATTGCTTGCTGCTTCTTGAAGCCTGGTGCAACCAGCAGGGAATGAAGGGGAAAGTCCTGCTGGAGTGCTCAGAAGCAACCAGGAAACACAAATGCCATAGCTTTGGAAGCATGTCAGAGCTGTTCCCTGCTGGCACTCCTCTGGGAACCCTCGTGCAGGCAGGCAGATCTGAGAGGCACGAATCCGCAGAGGCCTGTCTATTTGTAGGTCTTCAGGGAGTTCATAATTCCCTTTATAGGGTTTCAATCTCTTACCCTTTCCTTTGACAGTACTTTTTTGGGAATTTCTGCAAATGGATAAAGGAAAACAGGAATGTCAATTTCCCCTCTAGTCTCACACTGCACACATGCTTGTTTTGTTCCCCTAACAAAACTAATATCATGACAAGGCAATAAATCAGGTTCAAGTAGATTAAATGCTGATGGAGGTAAGACCGAGTTATCCTTTGAAATGTTCAGTACAGTCACGTAAAAACCAGCCTACCTGAGAACATACAGGTGTCTGCTAAGTACACTGACTTAGGAAGTATGTGATGAAAAAAAGAAGACATAGCAAAGCCCAGGAAAAAAATAAAAAGCCAAGTGACAGGAAACAAACCTGCCTTTTTGAAAGAAAAGTGGACTATTGCATATGAGGGTCTCACCAAGCCACAAAAATGAGGCAATTGTTAAATTTCATTAAAGTAAAAAAATGAGATAGTTATTCTTTTAGGTAAATCTTTGAGGGCAGAAGGCTTAAGGAGTGTTCTCTGCTTAGGAGGGTTGTGGTGATACAGATCTCAGGGCTGGGGTGCATTAATGCTTAGCTTTGAATGGATTGTATAAAGCTTATTGCTTTGAAGGAGAAATAGCAGGGATGTATCTCAATAAAAAACTATGAAGAAAGGAGTTACAACCGTGCCTTAAACCTGTGCATTTGGTGGGTAGGAGAATCTCGCAGGAGAGAATGAGAAAAAACAAAATATTCTCAATTTTTGCAAATAAACATGCTGTATAAAAGGAGCTGCACTTCATCTGCCGTATTTTCTTAGAGTGCTCTGTGAGACCCTGCATTTTTACTAATTAAATGGTGCAAAGTGACCCCTAGAAAGTAAAAAGCACTTTTAAGTAGTCCTTTAAGTCTGGGTTCTGAAATGCTGCTGTTGTATCAGTGACCTAATTCCAGAAGAACTTTATGATTTCCAACTGCTATTTCAGAGGAAGGACAGATTTTAAACAGATTTTAGAACATCTCATGCCTATTCTGGATAGCAATTAGAGGTGTTTTAAAGGAAAAAAAATAATCTTAAGAAGAAATAATTTTCTGTTATAATTTTAAGCCATCTCTTTCTTTGTACTTTGCTAATCATTCATTTCTGTGCTCTAAAATAGGATGGGAAATCATGGGTGGCAGCTGTGTGATCCCCTCCTTTGCTCCTCACATTTGCCTTCTTATCTGTAAGAAGTCCTTAGCTGCCCTGAGTCTGAGCACTTGCATTTCTCTGAAATCTTGCTGTGCTGTGAAACAACAGCTACAGGCACATTTCAAAAGGCAGGCAGAAAGAACCTTTTAACGACTTAAAGTTATGTCTCCCCCAGACAAAAATGTGCCACTATGTATTCGTTTTGATTTTTATATCATTTTTGGTAGGGGTTTTGGTACTATCCCTAGTGCTGGCTTCCGACATAAGTTTTTTTCCTTTTTGTTTCCATGTTCCTATTTCCATCTTGAAATGCTCTGTTCAAAGAATACCAAAATGAGAGGATTCTACAAGTTTTGTTTTGCTGTTGACAGAGGCTTTTGAGGAGAGACAAATCACTGAGCATCAGAGAGATTGTTGCTTCTTAGCTCAGTATCATTTAATCACCTGCAGGCATCCCAATTACCATAAGCAGAATTACTATCCCAATTAAGCAGCAGTCCTTGCCACTTGGTGTCATTAGGCTTAATTTGGTTCCTTGGGAAGTGTCCTGATTAAGTTGATTACCTGATTAAGTGGGTGTACTCTATATGATGGGCCTGATGCATCAGTGCTTTATGTCAGTTCTGCTTGTTGATTAAAGTGCTATTATGGCAGCGTAGAAATAGAGCAATGCCAAGATGAATCTGGACCATTGGTTTTAGCAGTCACTGTCCAAGCTTGCAAAACACTTTGTATTTTTAGCAGGAAGTCACTGAACACAAACTACCCCTGGGTTTATAATTCTGTAGTGTTGGAGAAAATCAAATTGTGGTGAAATTGGACAGGCATTTTGGTTTTTTCTTCTAAGAACAAGAAAGTGAAATTTGCTCTCTGCAAAGCGGATCGCTGATGTGGTGGAAATGGTCTTGAGAAATGCAAGATAGGAACATTTGGAATTTAAAGAGGGTGAAGAAAAAAAAACAACCCAACCCCTTAACAGCTCAGATTACTCCTGTTTTGCCCTGGTTTTCCATGCTTGAAAATATTGGTGTAGCATATCACCCCATTTCAACCCTGAGCTAGAAAACTGCTGTCTGAGAATACAGTCAATTATTTTTTAAATTCTTTTTATCTCTGTTTGTGGTTCTTGGCTATCTCTGGGTCTAACATGGAATATCAGAATGTTAGGAGCTACATGCATCCAGTGATTGACACCATTAAATTGAGTGACACCATAGGAGAGGTTAATTAGGCATTAAAAAAAATCACATATTTTCTATCCCACCCAGAAGTAACAGGGAACAAAAGCAAAACTAGTAAAGCAAAGTCTAGGAAAACTTTCTTCTTAATTTCTACTGAAGGAATAAATCATGTGGGATACTGCTTAAGTGTTCTATCTTTTGATATAATGACAGTACTCAAATTCTGCAGGTTAATCTTTGAGAAATGACTCCATATCTAAATGATACCTGTAATAGCATTCATCTCAGCTGCCTCTGGGCACATTTGTTGTAGGAGTCTATATTGGGATGTGTCTGGACTTCTTTCACAGGCGGGGAAGCAACAAAGGAACTTTTGGTGTTGACCCAACCTGGAATAGATGTCTACATTGGGATAAGGTGCCCTGTTGGTGTAGTCTCTTCAGCTCACTCAGAGGTTAATATTGGTGCTGTAGGCACCTGGACTTGGCAAGGTGAATCAAAACTCCACTTTTCACTGGGATGGTGCTACTGAGTTGCAGATATGCCCACTACTTTCCTGTTGCAGTGTGACCACTTTTCTGTTCTTAGTTATGATCTGTGTATTCAAGCTGTATTTTGATGTTAATGTTATATTCAGTTGGTATGTTCCGTTCCCCCTGTTCTGTTATTATAATGGCTCTGCCTAAGGCTCCCTTCCCGCCTTTCCCCCTCACATTATCTGTCAATCCTCGGTTGTCTAGGCAACTCCCGCCACCCTTGTATCAGTTTTTATGTCAATCTGTTAACCCCTCCTCTGTTGTCATAGTTTCTCCCAAACCCCTCCTAGGTTTCCCTAGTAACTACCATGTACATCACTCTCTGCCCACACCTTTTCCGTAGAACCTTCTACTCAGAGCTGAGAGTAATTGGACCAGAAGTTGTTTCCCTTCCCCAACTAGTCTCCTATTTGTTGTTCTGTTAAGTCAATCATAGTTTTCTGTATGCTCATTTGCCCAGGAGTGGGTGACTCCGCCCCTCTGGGACCCTTTAAAACCTTGCGCAGTCCCCACCCTCTTCGGCAGTTGTCTGCAGCCATCACCCTCTCCTAATAAAACCCTTCCCTGCTGCAGACAGTTGTCGGGCTTCTTTATTCCTTGTGGCCTAACTGGAGTGGCCTCTAGCCTTCGGCCAAGGGAGAAGCCTTCTCACCTCTGACGTGGGGAGGTCGTCCTTAGGCAGCAGCTTGCCAGAGCCAGTCTCTGTCCCAGAGCCGTGCCCGCTGCTATAGCTGCTGTCACGCCACCCTGCTGGCTGGTGCTGAGCTAACCTGGGCTTTGGATTCCCGCACCCCAGCATCTTCCCATCTGGCACGAGATGGAGGAGTGGTATCTCACCTTACTTTTATCTCTTGTCCCTTTCTTCTGGAACATATTGCTGAAACTGGAGCCAATACAGCTATTGGCAATGATATGAACATATTCGATTTTTTCCTCCCATTAGGTTTTCATGGTGGACAGGAAGCAATTTTCCCTCCTGTCATGCCATTTATCTAAGGATAAAGGAGGAGGGATGCAAACCTGCATTAAACTGTCTTTGCTAAAAGAAATCAGTTGTCCAGCCATATCTATTTGATCTGTCCAGCTGATGGAAGAGATCCAGCACTGACTAAGCTGACACTGTATTTTCTGGACTGTTAGCCAGCTTTTTGTTGGTGGCCCTGTACAGTTAAAGGGCAGAAAGAAAGCAGCTTGCCCAAAGGGCTTATCAGAGCAACACCCTAGTTTAGGTGCTTTGAAAGCCTAAATATGATGGATATGGTAGCAGGGGAGGTTCTCCATTTAAAAGATTCTTAAAATAGCACACAGCTGTTGTAATATTTGTGTCTTTCCTTCTTACCCATTCCTCTCTAAAAGTCATTCATCCCTAAACACTCCTGCATGAGGACTACTTAGGGAATGGAGAGATTTCATTTGGTAGACTGTATCCAGGGAGCCTCCTTGTAGAAGTCTAGCTGACTATTCAGATCAATCTAATCTGTACTGCGAAGTTGCTTTCCTAGGAAAGTAACCTTTTCCTAGCTATTTTATCTTGCATTTATAATAGCTTCTTCAAAGCAGATGTTCTAGCCCAGACCACATGAATTGAAAATGCTGGTTTGGACAGTAATATCCAAAAATGCCTTTTGAAGTACATGAACCTGTGAGATAGAAGTGTGCATCATTACCTGAACTTTTAAATCTCCTTTTCCTTTGGAAATCTCAGCCTAGCTTTCATTCCCATCAGGATGGTTAAGAGTCTGTGCTGAGGAAATGATTCTGAACCTTGTTTGTAAGCACTCATGGGTCAGATTGAAAATAGGGATCCCCATTATGAAATTGGGCTGATAGACAGCAGCTGGAGTATCTGGCCCTCTGTACCGGCATCTCCTACGTGTGTACATTCAGCTGTTGGGACCTGAGCATGTGCAGCTCAGTATTTTCTCTATCTTTGTAATCTGGCAAGAAACTATAGTGCCCAGAAAGGTTACAGATGTGGCTATAAAGTTTGCATGAATACTTGCTCAGCTGCATGCGTCACAGCTACTTGAGCCTGACTCCTCCTTGGAGTCAAGTAAAGGAGGAGCAGGGATTTCTGTAGAGAGTGCACCTTTAAAATAAGAACATAAACACCCACTGCAGCATAGGATTCCCCAGGCTAGCTATAATTTGGGCTAGTAGGCCATATTCTGTAGCAAAAGATCCATATGGGAGTGTTTCCTGCTTGCATATCCAGCTGCCTTTGGCTGCTTAGCCTGAATGATTTTCAGAATCATCAACATTCAGCCCAAGCCTTTAAGGAAGCTTAGTCTCCTGTAGATTTTGCTATGCATGCCTCAGCTTGGCTTTTGCTAAATATTAGGCACAAACTCTTTTTTTGCATTGCCTCTTTGTTTCTTGCTCCTGAAGATATGATCCCTTTCCACAGATGTCAGCAATGATACCCACCTTTGCATCAGTGTGGTGTGGCTGGGATGGGCAGAAGTGCCCCTATGGCTGTTCCAAGTGTGTCTGCTCCCTGGGTTATGAGTGATCTGTTCCTTGTTCCCTGCATATGCCACATGTTCAAGGTCTGTTCTTTCATTTTGACTGGCCAAACAGCCCATGAAGTGTCACTTTGTGCCTGGATAAACACAGCACTTAGGATCAGGCATCTAGTTGGAATATTCACAGCAAATGTACTTAAAATGCTTTCTAAGACAGTTCTTCAGTACATCGTTTGGGGTCACTCCCTCTGGAAACTCTTGCCAGCAAACTTGTTCACTGAACCACTAACAGGAAGAAAACACAGAAAAGGTGAAAACATAATTGCATCCAATTCCTTTCAAAATGGAATGAATGAATGAATGAATGAATGAACGAATATTGCTGTAAAATATTTGCAGCAACCTCGCAGATGTCTTGGATTTTGGATGAACTTGGCTCAGAAGTACCTTTTTTTTTCTCTTAAGTTTTTGAACAACATTTTACAACCCATAATAAGTAAGGAATATTAAATCTCATGCAGTCTTTCCTAGATGATGAAGAAAAAAATGCACTGTATCCTATTAATATATCATTGTCTCCAAGAAAGCTTTGGTACCTAAGAACTGGGAATGGACCTGGCTCCCCCAAAGTGAGTACTTCCCTGCATTTCTGGGCTACAAGTGTTAGATTTGTAAATGTGTATTCCTGCAGCTTTCAGTGAGACAACCAGGATGCTCTGTGCTCTGTCATGTATCTGTAAGATGAAATAAATCATCAGGATGTGTCTTGAGAGATTTCCACAATTACAGGCCTCGGAAACTTCATGAAAGGAGATCATCTCCCAGAGTTCATGTCTTGCTGAGGTCAAAACCTTGTAAGAACACAGCTATTCTAAAGAATTAAATGTGAACCTGATGTTAGCACTGATTTAATCTTGCTCATAAACTTCCAACTTGGGCCAAAATCTCTCTACATGCGGATAGCAGAGATGACAGCTTGATGGATCTGAAACTTAAAGCATTGTGTACAGTTGGGGTTGCTAAGTAGGACGAGGGATATGCAGAACCTTGGATAGTCCTGTTAGGATGTATAAGCCCTTCACAATTTTGTCAGATGAAGAGCAGAGATGGATTTATGTATTATGATGAAGGGAACAGGAACCTTCCTACCAATGAATGCTAGGAAAACACTTAAATTTTCTCCAATGGACTGCATGCCTGCATAAGCCAAGGAGATTTAAAATGGATGGTTCTGCATGCCAGGGACCATAACCTTCAGAGAGTACAAGTGGCTTTGGAAGATCCCTGAAAAAGAAAGAGACCTTCAGGTAATAGAAGGTATTTTTAGGGATTTTGGTTGAGTGGTTGGTTTGTTTTTACAGTTAAAGGAAATGAAATGAAAGCCCTAACTTGATTTCTCCTTGTAAATTAATCTGTGCTAATTATTGCTATTCATAGAACAGTGTGCCCTCAAGGTCCCAAATGTGCAGAGGCTTGTACAGCTATTTTATGTAGCTATTGAACCCAGAACTGACAAACAACTGCCTACAAAGTTAAAGGTACATGTCATTGCAGGATTTGGGCAGGAGGAGGGGTTTGGAACCACTGTTATTTTAAGAGCTCGAACAAAACAAGGGTGGGTATAAAACATAAAATTAATTCTCTTTATTCAAACACAGTTTATGATCAATTGCTTTCTTTGAGGCTCTCTAGCTAAGGCTTGTGCAGGAGAAAGTAGCAAGGAATCACAAGTGAATGACAAAATCAATCAAAGGCAGGAAAGAAAAACAGCCTCTTTGGTTTTGATAAGTATCAGTTCTGTTTCCTATGTGTTGGCTTCACCCACAGCCAGCTGTAATCAATAATATCTCTCCTTTGGCTCCAGAGCACTTTGGGTGAAAGCCTGCTGCTGCACATGGTTGTTTTCCACTGTGAGTCCCTGAGCACAGCTGTACAAAATACTGGGCTGTGGTACAGTAGTCCTGGGCCTTGTGCTGTGCATGGTGTCCTGCAGTAATCCCAGCCCAGGGCTGTGGCTGGCACAGCTGCCTGGTCACAGTGTGCTGCTGCAGTTGCACCATCCTACAGGAACATCCCATGCCATTTCCTTTGCAACAGCTTGTGGCTCAAGGAGAAATGTACAGTGAAGTGTATCCTGGGTGCCTTCAACATCAGCTGCCTCCTAACAAGCTACAGCTCATGCGGGAGTTGCTGTGAAGAAGTGGGTGCATGGCTTTACAGTGTGGTTTTGTCTAGCCAAACTAATTGGGAAGTGATTTGTTTCCTCTCTTCTTTCTTAAAAAATTCCCTATCACCCCACCATACACAAACACACACAAATGGTCATGACAGTTTTTTGACCCTTCTATAGGAAAGACAAGGAAATTGTGCTTAATTTTGGTAGATACTTGTTTTCCAGTTCCATATGGAGATGATGCTGTTTTAAATTACTGCAGAAAAGAGACTCTTTTAAAAAGGGATGGAGAATCTAAAATGTGAATAAAAATAGAAGCATTTTTCAAAAGGAAATGTAACCCTTTATGGGAAAAATTTCAACTGCATTTTCTTGCTGTGTTTTGCTTTATGATTTGGAAGAAGAGGAAGGCAACTGCACAGTGCTTCATCCAGCTGACTTTATATTTGTATGTGTGGAACAGATCTCTTTTAAGTTGCTGGATAGTCTTGGAAAACACATGACATTTAGGAAGCAAACTGATGTGACAAACATTACACCTATGCAGAGAATAAAGCAGATGTTAAGGCTTCTAATAAACAAAATTTTAGGCTTTCTCCTAAATATTTAAATTAAATACGAAACTGAGATAATTAAGCTCTTATCCTGTAGATTAATCATCTTGTGTGTTTCATAACCTAACTAGGCTGAGTGTTCCAAAGAAGTCCAGGTTTACTAGGTGTCCAGCCTCAAAGAAAATTCCTTTTGAGAACTAAGGGAGTGTGATAATGAGGGTCAAAGCAGCACTGTATCTATTTCTCTAGAGACACAGCACAATTAGAGGTAGCTGTGATACATTGAAGTATTACACAAAACAAAAATTTCAGGAGCAAGCCGTTGGTGGAAGGATGTGGAAGGGAACCCCCAAAGTGTGAACAAGGTGTCTCTTGGTTCATGTTTTCTTGAGGTCTAATATTTGAGAGATCAGCTTTAAGCACAGAGGCCACAGTTGTAGTCCCATCCTGTTTGTCATCTGCTGGGATCAGGTAGAAAGAAGATAAGGGAATTTTTGAAAGGGGTAAAAGACTGATCTCAGAGATTTAAATTTTTTTGTCTACAACTGAAAGCAGTTTCCATGAAGTTTAAAAAGTGTATTTTGTGATACATTTAGATGTTCAGGCATTAAATCAGGCTCAGCTTTTAAGTACAACCCTCACACCCTGTTGCTATTTGTGTAGGACTGGGCCACCCTGATTCAAAGAGTGATAGTGTTAAGCATTAAGAATAAGAACAGTGACTTGTAAAGAATATTAAGGCTGAATCACAAAGCTGTACTTCTGAAACATAAGTTTTCATTAAAAAAATAGAATGTCTTCTTAGCAAGGAACTGCAGAGTGCTTTAAAAGGCTAATGATGTTATTGGTAGGTGATATATTTTGAAAATGGAAGACAAGGAAGAGAAAACATAATTTCCTCTAAATTTAGCATAAATTCTATTACCTCTGTTATTGTCCCATAGGCCAATGGCACAGCTTTCCTAAAGCATCTGCTTCCTAAATTATATGCTATGGTTTGTTCTTTCAGAGCACTGTATTGTTTCTATGGAGATCAGAGCAAACACTTAGCTCTTCATGCCTATATAGGGATTATGAGTTAAAGAATAAAAAGGGAATAAGTTGGGCATCTATATATGTACTTAGGTACTAGTAGCTTGGAATACACTGGCAGATCAGCAACTGTGAAAATTCGCTTTGTGTTTAGATTCAGGGAGGTGAGTGCCAGGGTCTCCTATAGTCAGACACCCCCTGGCCAGGGTCTGCAAGTTATTTACTGATCAGTCATATCTTATCTTGATTTCATCATCCTTTTTCCTTTTAGTTGACTCTTGCAATTAAGCACAACAACATTTTTAGACACCAGTGATGAGGATTTAACATTGCTGGGCACTTAATACAAAGCATTTTTCCCATGTTGTTACATAGATGCCATAAAAAGCAGGTTAGGATTTACTAAGTGGTGATACTCTTCCATTGCAGATGGGAGGTGGAGGTACAAGTAGATTATATGCTGTTTTGCCCAAAGCCTCTGGCAGAAGTGGAAAGTGAACCCCAACCCGATTTTCTTGTTTGGATGTCTGTAACCCCAGAACAGACTTTCTATCTTATCTTGCTCACAAACTTTATTAGTGTGTGGCTGGACCTTGGCATCCCAGCCACCCAGTGTAATTATTCAGCAGTGTCCTGCAGGACTTGGGTGCTAGAAGTATTAGATCTATTTTACATAATTTATATCATTTACTCTTGAATGTCAGAAGGGAAAAGGAACCCCTAAGTTTGATTAGACACTAAATTCATTATTTCACATTAGAATTGCCTTCTCCAGAGGACCAAGGATACTTATTTGATTCAGTAACGAGAGCTCCAAAGGGTACTAATTTAGTAAGACTATTGACTGTTCATTACTCTGATGTTGCTCAAATAGCTGAGAGCATGTGTGGTGTTTAATGTGATCTTAAACATTACTATCTACGGTAAATCAGAAACAGGGCACAAGTGCTATAGCTGCTGTTTAATGATGTATGAAAATGCTGCCTGGTAAAGTGCACCATTAAGAAAAGCTAAAACCAGTGCTGAACAAAGACCTGATGAAATATTGATACCTTTGAAGCCAGTACGATTTCTTCTTGGAAGAAGAATGCTTTCTACTTGGAAGGCGAAGTCTGGGTTTCTGAAATATCAAACTTAACTTGAACAAAGTAATGCAATCAGATGGATGGGAGCACACTATCTATTAGGGGAAAAGCAAAGCACAAAGCAACAAGGAAAAATAATACAGTTAGTCTTCAACATGTCAGTGTTTATTTTATAACTGGGAAGACTTCCAGTTCTACCATTATTCCCTTTCCCTTGAAATACTGAACTTTCCCCACCCCGTCCTGAACTCTTTCTTCTTTCTTAGAGAAAGAATCAAATAAAAAATCTCCAACTTAGCAAGACATTCCATTTCAAAAGATGGACTAAAGGATGTAAGATTCATCCATCTTTAAAAAGTGTAAAAAGTATAAAATGTTTGTGGAAGCTTTCTCAGGTCAGATGCCATCATTGCTACCTACACATTCTCTCAGAGATTCTTGAGAAAATCATCGCTCCATCTGCAATGGACTTGCATGTGCTAAACAGGGACAATGGTTCTCTTCTCTGCACACGTGTATCTGAGATAATGCCTCTGTTCAGCACTGTCATGAACACTGTTACTTAACTGCAGACCAGTAAAGTGCACTCCTCTTGCCAATATTTTGCCATAAAGCTAGTGTTTGTGCTTGTAGACCTGACTCCAGGACAGGATTTTTTAAGCTAGGAAAGCACCTCTTTGACTCTTTGTGAATCAAGGCTCAACCAGCTGTGAAAATTAGGTTATTGTTATTTTACTTTCAAGTTCTTTGGGTTTTTTTTCCCTCTTCCACGGAACTCAGGCTTTTCTGTAACTATGGCTGTGGTAGGTCAGTGCTGTTGTCTGCTTTAGCTGCTGCAAGGGTCTTGTGTCCAGACATGTGATGGAAGTTTTCATAAATCAGGGTTGTATCATAGTTGTGGAAGCTGGCAGGGATGGCAGTATCTGTGCTGGATGGTGAGAGTGTCTCCCTCACAATAACAACTCTATAGTTTGTCTTGTGGGAGACATGAAGTTTGTCCTCCCCAGCTGCTGTAAGAGTGTTTTGTGGGTCCCATAGAGCCTTCATGCAGCCTGGAAAGAAGTAAATGTGAAACAGAGAAGGTACCCAGAAATGGTTGAAGCAGGGAATTTAATAAAACAAAACCTAAAGGAAGTGCTTCTTCACATAGCATGTAATGAAATTGTGCTACTCATGAACACAGGATATTGAAGAGACCTAAAAAATAAACTCAATTCAAAACAAATAAAATAATAGGATTAGGCAACTTTATTAGAAGAGGTCCACTGCTGGTTATTAATCAAGTAGGTGGAACCTCCAGGTCAAGAAATCCTGGAGCGATTGATTTTAGGAAACAGGACACTGTAACCCGAATAGAATCATGCTTCACTGGACCCATTGTTATATGGAGCTTCTATTACTGAGGTGTGCCAGGGACCTCAGGTTAAAGCAGAGCAGCCTTTCTGCTTAAAATATACTGAAACTAGGGACTTGATTCAGTCCAGGTGAAACCCACAGGTCTCTGCTCTGAGAGAGATGTTGCCATCTGCACGGAGGTGAAAACAAGAGGTCATATTTTGGGATTTGGCAAATGTCTGGAGAGAGCCTTTTCTCTTAGCAAAGTCCCAGTGGTCAGTCTAAACTTGGGAGAAGCTCCAAACTGACAGGATAAAAGCCAGGCCCATGGTTACTAATGTGAGGCTTTGTATAGCTCTACTGCAATATACACAATAAATGTACAGGATGTGTACACAGGCATGTATGTTTCTGACTCTGCAAGAGGAGCAAAATGAAAGGGGATCAAGAATTATGTGTTCAATCTTTGGTCCAGCAGCATTTCAAGTTTTTTGGGGCTTCAGCATAACTTTTTTCATAGTGGTTATTTTAAAACCAAATAATAAAAGATATTTCAAAGATAATTGATGTAGATCTGTGGTATTGTGCAAGAAAGTGCCCTGAAGAAGGACCTTGAGACAGGCAGCTCATTCAGGTTGTAATTAGCTCACAAAGAGTAGGTGAGGGGAGGGAGAAACCTCCAGCCTTTATATTCTTCTCCTTAAACAAAGACCACCTTTACAAATATGTGTATTGGAGCCTTTGGTCTGCAAATTTCTGTCTTGCTCACACCATCATAAAAGATTCAGAGTGTTGTATCTTTTTGATTACTAATTTATGCTGTTTACAGGCTGGGTAAGGGGAAAAGAAGAAAAGCTCTAAAAACTCCAGGAGCTGTGCTTTGTTATTAGGAGAAACCAGCATTCATCAGTGTTGTGCAGCCTGATACAGGATTTTATTTATTTGGAGAGGATGTAGAGTCCAGTTTAACAATATGGGTTCTGAGGAAAGTAACACAGAGTGGGAGCAGTAATGATGCCAGGTTTGGGGAATATTTGCTGAATGAGACCTGACATGAGTCTGAAGCCAGGCTCCTGGAGATGCCAGTTCCACTAAATTGTGGGAAAGGCTTGTGTGCTTAGCTTGGCATGCCTCCTTCCCACCTCTTTCCTGTATCAACCTGAGGCTGGCCGTACACAAAGTGATCCCCTTTCCTGGAAGAGATCAGAACCATAGTGTCCCACTTGTATTTCCTAGAGGTCACAAGATGTTTAATCTACCTCAGGTGTGTGTCTACCTGGAA
This sequence comes from Geospiza fortis, assembly GCF_000277835.1. NCBI lineage: Eukaryota > Metazoa > Chordata > Aves > Passeriformes > Thraupidae > Geospiza > Geospiza fortis. The sequence goes on along the minus strand of NW_005054396.1, from coordinate 2,035,937 downwards.
GCAGGGTAGCATTTTGCTCTTGCTCTGTCATGAGGCTGCAAGACCACTCTTACCACCTATACTGCACTGCCATAACCCCCCATTTAATTTCTCTCAATACCAAGCCTTGATTTTCATCAGATGGGTCAAGATATGCAAGGAAAGTAGGTCTAAGCCCTTCTAGAGACCCTATAGGATTCCTGAAACTTCATTTTTTTCTATTTCTCTTTTTCTTTTCCATTATTCAAGCAGAAATATGACTCTCTTCCTCCACAGCAGTGGAGATCTTCAATTAGCACATTGAAGATCTATATATTGTAATCCCTTTGCATCTTTTCCCAGGATTTCTTAAACTCATTTGTTCATCTAAATATGTGACCAAAGCTTGTCCTCCCTTCCCTTGAATGGATTCAGACACTCCTTAAGTTAAAAGAAAAAATTATATTGGGGTGCTATCCCGACTTGAGAGAAGCCAGAGGAATCAAATTAAGGCCATCACCATCCTGTGTCCTTAATTCACACATTTGTGGGAAGGAAAATTGAAAGCTCAGCAGCATGACTGAATGATGGAATCCTGGTTTGTCATCTTCTTTTCTTATACATACACTTCAGTGATTTGATGGATCACAAGGATCCCTGTCTCTGAAACAAAGAAGTAAGATGATGCTCTTTGCTGGTGTTGTAAAATAGAAGACACAGAAAGGCTGTGAGGATGCATTCTCTGTTAGGCATGTAAATAGTTGCACTTGCTTAAGGTTAAGTACAAAGTATGGCTAAACTGTTTCTCAGCTAGTGAATTACAGGGATGGATAGTGTTTCCATTAGAACGTGAAAGGATGAAAAAAAATCAGTCACACTTGAAAATATCAGTACCCATGTGACAGACATGGTTTGGAGTGTAGAATGTAGGCTTCTCTTCGCATATAAGTGGGCTCAGCTACTCTTTGTGTCTGTAGTTTTGTTCACTTGTACACACAGTCTGCAGATGCTTTGCTTTGATAATGTACTCCCAGTTCTGTTCTCTTTAACCTGCAAGGAGTTTCATCTCATGATGACTGGACTTCTTAAAAATTCACTTGTACTTTTCGATATCAAAAGAGCTTAGAGAAACATTTTAATAGGAAAAGCTGGCTTTGACGTCTGTAGAAGGAAGGGGAAAGTAGGTGTCATAAATATGTATTTGCTTTTCTAAAAGTTCAACAGGGCTCAGTGGTCCTGCCTGAATATTTGCAATGTACCTCCAAAATCTGCGAGTACCCAGACACCAGCATGCACAAAAATCTACCCATCATGGCAACACATGCTTCTGTAGTTCAGAATAACCTCCTTCCCTGAAGGGTCACGTGCACAAAGTGCCAGTACATAACAGCTCTTGTAACTGAATTTTAAACTGAAAATAGCATCTCAGATTGGAAGTGCTGACATAGGCTTAGTGACAGCAGTGCCAATTTAACAGTTGTATGCACTATGGAGTGTTCTTCCAACATTCCTCATCTGAAAGACAATCTGTGCATGGTATAGATCAGTCTGGTTGGGAAAAAAAAATAAAAATTGTGGGGAGAGAAAACCCCAACTGTGGTCTTGGCTGGCAAACTCTGTCAACCAATGCAATCTGTGCTCCTGATGTTTACTGCTTGAAGCTAAATAGGATATTTAGCCAAATTTCAAGTTGTGCTACAAATAAGGCTCAATTTGTGTGTGTGCATATGTATGTGTGAGAGAGATGATTGCTCATTTAAATGACAACTTTATATATGATAATTACAGTCATTAATGAAGACAGAGTTACTTTACCATAGATTACAAGGATAAAAGAAGATCGCCCAAGAATCCTGTTCTGGTATAGAGTAGAGTCAATAAGAAAATTAGTCCAAATATTATCCGGAAAATTGTTCTTAAATAATGCCCTAAAGGTTAAAGGAACAATGGGTGTAAATTCAGTGGAAGAAATTTGAAAAACACACTAGAGGTCACTGTTGCTACTTGAGCAAAAGCTTTTTCTGCTTCTTTTTCATTTAAGACATTAAAGATCGAATATTTCAGCAGGGAAAAAAAGTACTTCTGTTTCCATATATTTCAAAGCATGTACGTTTTGATATCCTAAAAAATAAACAATATATTTATACACAATAGATGTTTGTGCTATGACTGTGGAAATGGTATGTACTTATGAAGAACTTGGAGTCATAGGACAATGCAGTTCTATTTTGTGCAGCATCTTTCATACAAATGACATCCCCCAATACTTTATAGCTTGTAGCATTAAATAATATAGCTTTAAATTGCAGAGATAAATAATCAGTGGGAGAGAAATTAAGCATTATGGGCAAGGGACAAAAGAAATGTTAGATATTTGAAAGCTGTGAGAAGGCATAAATTGCAAATCTGAGCCAAAGATAAATGAGGAAGCCAAACAAATAACTTTTGTGATGCAGGAGAAAATACTTCTGTCTTCACAAATTATTCATGAGCTGGGTATTAAAGGGGAAGCAATAGTTTCATATCATAAATACTGTCCTGTGCCTGGTTGTATTTATAAAGATGTGTGTGTGTGTGTATGTGTGTGTGTGTTTGAGCAAAGTGTGTGTCTGCGTGGATATATATATATATTTAGATCTGCAGAAGAAATCCGTCTGAATGCCCAAGGGTGTAGACACTCACTATAAATGCAGGACTAGACCATGGCATGTTGCATTTGTTACAGCCTTCAGCAATTAAAAAGGACTGGATTTAGCGTAACATTTTTACTCATTGATATGGAGAATAAAATCATACACTTCATATAATAGAAATATTATCATAGACTTCAAAAGCAGAAGGTGAAATGTTCCTGAAAATGCAGTTTTTTCCTCTGAGGTTTTGGTTGTCTCATGAATGCCATTAAATTTCAGGAGACAACCAGTTTCTCTAATAGCTCAAGGAGTTAAGCTTGATAGTAAGGAGTGCCAGTGACTGAGAAGGTGGGTACATTGAATGTTTTCAGAGGACACTGTTCTGTGTTTGGTCTTCAAGCTCTAATTTTCACCTCATCTTTCAGAGCTGCCACTGAATTGGATATGGGTTTAGGGGGTTGTCCAGTGATGGTTGCTGTTTCTGACAACTTCTCACCTGCTAACACCATTGGGATCAGAATTTCCAACTCCTTGGGAGCATTGATACTTTTCCAGCTTTCCCTCAGTCATTTTGAAACGTGGGTTTTTCCTCTGTACATCCATTGCCCTCTGTCAATAAGAAACTCAAGGATTATGATCCCATACCTCTCAATATCACCATTTTTAGTTATAAAGCATATCCTTTACAATTTATCTGTGGTCTTATTGTCCCTTTTATTCTGTGTGCTTGGGATTGTCGGGAATCTGGCAGCCCAGTCAGCTGCTGCACTGGCTGGGTGTGGGCTGTCTGGACAGTGGGCCCCTGCCACAGTCACACAGATTGTTTCTGTAGCTCTTGTCTGTTGATGGTCTGGCCTCATTTGATTCTAGGGGTCTTCAAACATCAGCAGCTCAAGATTATCCTGAAATACATACTGAACTACAAAACTGGGAAAGTAGCAGCAAGATTTTATCTACATATATTCCGTATGTATACAATATCAATTTATAGATTTAATAAAAGTCAGGGCCATGTTAAAGCCCTAGACTGTTCTTTTTTTTTCAACAGAGTTGTAGTATTTTTTTTCTGAGCTATTTTCTTCTAATAGCATTAGGCATGGCCCTGTCTTTACATATGACACTACCCACTAACTGTAATGTTTCCTATTTAGACATCCAAAGCATTCCCTAATACCCAGGTAGCTTTATTAAAAAGTGGAAGTGGGTGAGGATTGGCAGCTGCTGAGACATGACGGACCAATATGGTCAGTTTTCCACAATGATATTTTTATGGCTATAATTTTCCTCTTGGCCATCTTTGGACTGAGAAATTCTCTCCCTTCTAAATGAAGCAATAATAATGAGGTAAATGGGTGGAAAACTGGGGAAGTCACCCAAACCTGTATGTGAGAGCTGAGACGTTCAAACTCGGATGAATAGTCTGAGTAATCTTTGAGAAATCTTATTTTGAGAGAGCTGCACAATCATTTTGTGGAAACTCAGCTCCAGCAGCTTCTTGCTGCTGTGAGTTTAAACTGGATGTGGCCTGAGAGCAGTGTACAAGGAGAGGAGAGAATGAATAACTTTAAAAGACTGGCAGAAAAGTTCAGTTGTCTCCCTCTGGTTTTCCTGTTTGTGTTGTTTTAGCATTGGTCTTCGACTATGTAACACCTGGCCTTGGGTCTTTTTATTCAGTCTTCTCTTGAACAAAGCTCTTGTCAAAGCCAAAAAAGAAAAGAGGATACTAAAGCAGGAAAAACCCCATGTTGCAAGAGAACTCCTTCCCAGTTTAGGGTAAGTGTGAGGAATTCTGTGGTGTACGAAAGGCTCAGTGGATGATTCTGATTTTTTTCTGTAGGAGAAAATACAGCCCAAAGGATAAGATGTTTTCCTATTGGCTCTCATGACTAGTTTATCTTCTCCAAATTTGTCAGCAAACCCCTGTACCTCATTTCTTTCAAGCCCCCCATCCAATTCCATCCCTAACATACTCTCTTCAGTGACTATTAAAACCAGAGATGGAAAACCCTACATGTTCTTTTCCTTCTGTCATTCACCTTGCATCTCAGTGTATCCACTGAAGATGTTTGTTGTGCATACATCTTCTCCTCTTTTGTGTCAAAACCAAGACCAAGGTATTGTGGTTGCCAGTGAGTTACACTTGTGTGGCCCAGCAGCTTGGACTGGAAATCATAAGTGAGCTGGTGAATTCCCAGGCTGCTACCAAGCTGGGCAAGTAATTGCCTCTTTCTGTTTTCTCTCCCATCTTATTTTTGTACTATAATTCTTTAGAACAGGGGATATCTGTTACTATGTGAATACACATAGGTATTCACAGGTGTAGTGTAATACCTGCTAGACATTACCTGAATGAATATAATAAATAGCTGGAAGATGATTTAGCAATTTTAAGGACTACAGTATTTTTTTCCTTGCCAGCCTTTTTTTCCATGGTTATTTTCCTCTTTGTCTATTCAGTGATTGCTTTCTCTGAATAAAAGCAGAATCTTACTTCCTTTATGAAGCACACAATGAAAATGTGAAAACTCTAGGTACTGCCTCAATATTATTGAGAAACAATAAAAACATGTCCCAGTATCTAGCAATCACTGCATGGGAGAGAAAGAGGCAGGAAATAAAAGAATCATGTTGCATGCCCTTACTGAACAAATATTAGCTCTTCAGGGTACTGTATTATCACAATGCACTTAAGAAATCCAAATTATTGTAACAGTCTGAATCAAACTTGCTCAGTTCCTTCCCTGTCACACAGGCTCAGCTGCTGATGTTATTTTAATCAAAGATTTGATCAACAATATTAGGAAAAGAGATAGCAGGGAAAATTAACACATGCTTCTCACTAGGGAAGGGATTATTATTTTTAAATCTGCATTTAGTTTCCCACTACCCAGAGTGATTTATTTGGAGATAAGCACAGCAGCCAAAATGCCATGTGCTGTATCTCAAAGACAGTAGAAATAGTCACAATGCCCAGAAATTTACATCATGTTTTTGAGGCTTTTTGAGGTTTTTGAAAGAAAACAATTCCTATCAGTTTTAGTATGAGGTAAAGGAGCTTTCCACTTAGCTTGAACATGTGAACACTGTTGGATGAAGGCTATTTTTCTTGCAGTTGGATTCATAGTATTAGCCTTTTAATTAAACCTGGGTGCTGGAAAATTAGATCAGCCCCTATGGGAGAAAGAAACATTTTCTGCATTTACCCTGTTATCCTCTCACAACAGGGTAACTCAAGTGAATATTTGTGTTTCCTGTGACTGTAAGGAAGACAAGAAGCTCAGGACTGGTGGGTTTATGTGCAGAAGCTTGTCCAGGTACTGGAAGCAGCCCTTTTCCTTTTTGCCTTTTGTCGTTCCTCCTTTCCCAGCTGACTTGGCAGACAGCACAGTGGAACAGTGAAGAGTGGCTGCCCATCCCACTTGGAAAGAACTCCCATTACCCTGTGCACTGTCTTGGCCAAATGAGCCAGCTTTGGAGCAGGATATGGAATTTCAGTTCCTCTGAATAGCCAGGGGAGAAGCCTTAAAATGAGCCCATTGCATTCATATCCAAGTAGGTAGCGTGGTCCAGAATCCACAAAACAGAGCTGAAACATGATGGCACAAGACATTTAACTGATGTCAAATTTAAATCCCTATTAAAAAGAAGTGTTCTCTAGTCTGCACCAGGCCATCCATTCTGGCAATCTCATACCATATTTCTTTTTTCATTGAAAGAAGACGTAGATTAATGACAGAACGAATCTCAGCAGAAGGAACGCACTCCTTATAAGGCAGGCTTGGGGTAGAGATGGTGGAAATTGCAACATAGGATGACTTTGTTGGCAGAGAAGGTTGCATTTGTACCATTTATATTTGAAAATCCTTCACCCAGGGCAGCATAGTTCAGCCAAATTAACTCCATCTGGATAGAGGAAGCTGAGGATTTCCTGTCAGACAAGGACCTAGAATGGCATATTGTAACTTAGGGAGACGTTTTAAAAACCTCTTAGTGACTGTGGTGGATCCATTCAGACAAAGGGGGTGGATGGGAGAGATACAGTGGGGACTCCTCAAAGACATTAAAGGTCTGAACAACGCTTGTTTGTTCAGCTGTCTATCCCAGCTAGTCTGCCCCGACTTGCTGTTGGCTTTTAGAGAAATATGGTTGTGGCTCTTGATGGTTTTGAATTAATATACAATCTCACCAGACAAGTGAATGTTTGCTATTTGCTCTGCTGTCAGCACATGATGTTTAGTGAGATTCCTGTGATGATTTCTAAAGCCTTGGGTTCTGTAGCCACATGAACATAGACTCATCTCTAGCTTCTTGTAAAAAAAAAAAATCTAATCCCAGCCATAAAATAGAACTTTGATCCTCATGAATGTAGAAGAATAGGACAAAAGCGTGTTGCCAATTTGCATGTTAAAAAGAATGAATTGCAAATTAAGACAATGTACTTTTAACAATGTCACAACCTTGAAACTTGCTTTAGGATGGAGAGAAGATGCTGGTGTGAAGGTTCAAAGCAGCACAAAGCCATATCACGGTGTAGGAAGGCTTGTGGTACCTAAGTATAAACCAGTCAGGTCACCTGTGGATATTTAAACTCTGGTTTATGTGCAGGGCCGCAAATGTCCATGCAAAATGGCAGATCTCACAAAACAGGCATTCTTCCCCTGCCACTCATTGGCAAAGCCTGGGTTTGTTCAAGGCCATCCAAAACATCAGCAGAGAAAGGAGGTGGCACTTTTCCCTTCCCATTACCTGTCTGCTAGAGCAGTTTCTCCTCCTTCTCCTGTGCTCCTGTGGCCTTTTTGTCCTGTAACTGCCTTCATGGGAAGGTCAAGACTGTCACATACAAGTCTGTGTTGTCAAAGCTGGTGGAGATGGAAGGTTTTGCTAAATATGCACTGGCCTGTGGAGAGAATTGATACGGCCATAATCCAGAATAGAGTAAGGGCATGTACTCTTGTTTATCTTCAGGTCTCAGGAGCAAACTCTAAAGTCCACATTTTAAGTAAAGGCTTCTCCAAGTAATGCACTCCCTTGGCAGTAGAAAACCAGTGAGAGTGACTGTGAATGGACCAGATTTTCCTATAGTCCGTGGTAACCTAGTATTAAAGGCATCCCCAGTTCATTTTATGTTGAAGGATTCCAAAGAAAGTGGGGTTTAAACTGCAGGATATGTGTCCTCAGAGTGACATGTGGGAGAAACAGGAAGAGAAGAACATGATCATGTCCTTCTCTCTTTGTGTACAGTGTACAGTGTGTACAGTGTGTGCAATGTACTGCTTTTTTTAATGTATTTTTTCATCTTATATTTTTTGACCCTTAAATGGAGATATTTTTTATGTATTACTCCTATGGGAAAATGTTTTTGAGTTTTCACGGAGGAGAGGAGGAAGAAAAAATGTTCTATATCAGCTGAAACAGATTTTATTTTTCTATTTTAACCATTGAAGTGAAAAAAAATCAATTATTAGTATAGCTCTAATTTGGGGATGTGTATTTCAGAGATCACATTATGCTGAATATGTGCATTACAAACACAAAGTAAAAATCCGTGCCTGTTCAGTAGCCACTTTTCAAACTGAGATATCTCAACCATTTTAAATGACATTTTTATTTTTGCAAAAATGCTAAAAGCAATTAGAGGGCAGTATTGACTGTTCACTTGCCAAATTTCACTGTTCCAATGAAAGCTGCTTTTGAGTTACTGTACACAAGTGCAAAAAGCATCCCAGATAATTTTACATACAAGTGAAACCAAAAAGAAATCACCATTTAAAAGAAAAGGAAAAGCTGTTTATAAAAGAAATGCTTGCACCCAGTTTGAAACCATGTGTCAGCATGGAGCAATCTGTTAAACTTGAGTTAGGAACCCCTGGAAAAAAAATAGTTGTTTGCACTGCCATTGCTGAGTATTGTAATTCAAGCAGATAAGTTTCATGCTGATGTTCTGCATAGGGAATGTTCACTACATGCCTTTGGTGGGAGAATTTTGTCTCTCTTCTCTCAGTAACATTTATTAGTTATCTATTTTAGCTGTGTCTTTCTAAATTAAAAAAAAATACATTACAAAAAACTCTTGCATATACAAATGATCAAGATGGATTTTCTGTAATTTCAAAAAATCATGGTCAACACATCTTTCTAGAATTTGACACTACCTCCAGTTCACCTGAAGGGCTATTAATTTCTCCTCAGTGTGAGTTTATGCAGCAGGGTCATTCTTAGAGAGTTAAGGCATAGGTAAGTCAACTCAAAACTTTTTTGCGGAGCTCAAACACAAGATGTTCATAGTCAGAGAAAATTAATTAGGATCCTCTTGCAAAGGTGCTTTTGATTGGATTGGTTAGTAAGTTATCCAGGTTGGCCTGGCAGGAAATTGTTACAGATACTGTTGTCCCTTGGGGATTTTTCCTCCACCCACACCTTGTCCGTGTGGTGTGAAAGTCTGATGCCTTTGAAGTCAAATTCTCAAGGTAGATGGTTGTGCTAAAATCAGTTGGGTTCCACTGTTGGGGTAATCATAGGTCTATTTTTCTGCCATTAATTTTTCTGTGGGCTATGAGCCAGCATCTGTTTTTTCTGCATCAGGGTTTGATTCTCATTAATGCTTAGGCTTCTTAACACCTTTGTGGCAGTAAAAAAATGGCCTTGCAGCAGAACTTTTTTTACACCCATTTGGTGGTCCCCTTTTTAAACTTCTGACACACTTTTCTGCCTTTTCAGTGTGTTGCCCTGAAGAACTCACGAGTGTTTTGCTCTTGAATCAGAGTTTTCATTACTCTCTTGTCTGCCCTCATGCATGGAAAACAGAGATTTTATCTGCCAGAAATGAGTGAGTTTGAATCATAATGGTCCAAACAAATGTCATGATTTAGAGCGTAAGAGTATCAATGGCATGGATGGGTTGCACAATGAGCCTGTGTAAACAGAAACTGAAATGTGAGAAGGTGGAATGGCTTCCTTTCCTTTCAATAAAAGTTACCCTGGGAGAAAAATGGGGTTACATTTTATGAGTTGGGGAAAATTGCCCTTTTTTTCATAAGGCCAAGTGATGTAAACGCAAACTTCTCAGCTGACTTCCATAGCCTGCCCCCTTTCTCTACCCTTCTTCCACAGATGGGGTCTTCCATACCCTTCCCTTTTCTACCCCTCTCACTCTTTAGGGAAACAGGACTACATTCCTGAGCCATCCCAAATAGAGTTGATGTATCCCTGGTATTTTCTGGTATCTGGGAAAACAATTTTCTCCATTTCAAAATAACAATTGAATGCCACATCATGTGCCTTTAAGATATGATACAGGGCAACCCTGTGAAGAATTCAACCACGGCCATGCAGAAAAGGAAAGGGGGTTATCTGAGTGGGGTGACACAAGGATGATGATTAGTAGGCTGCACTCAGCCGTTGTTCAGTGGAACATAGTCTTTATTTATAAATTATAAGTAAAGATCTGCTAACTGCCCAACTGAGGATACTTGCTCATCTGCACACTTCAGTCCAAGTGCAATAAATACAGATCAAATGTTCACCATCCATATAGAAAAAAGGATCTGATCCAAAGCACATTTTTATTTCTACAAGGTTACCTTTGATCACGTGTTTTGCTGTGTTATATATGGGTGCATCATTATTTAAATAAAATTAAGGGAAGGAGCTGAAAACAATTTTAATTGCATGCTGGAACTCTTGGGACACTCTGGAAAGTAGTGCCTTAGCCCATATGTATTAATACATTTTGTCTGTACAATTTACAGTGCCATTTATTTTACATCTTCCCTTCCCTTCCCTTCCCTTCCCTTCCCTTCCCTTCCCTTCCCTTCCCTTCCATTCCCTTCCCTTCCCTTCCCTTCCCCTGTCGTGCCCGTTTTTTAAAGGATCTGAGTATCAAAAATCATTCGAAATTTTACCTTCAGAAGTAGCCCTGGCAGTATGTTTGTCCCAAATTCACATGCATGGATTTAGACAATTTAAAGCACAAAAATTTCCTCTTGCTAACATTTATTTGGTACAGGAAAGTTGATACCTCTGAGAAAAAGTAAAATTAAGCAAGAATTAGGGGGGTAAGCCGGCTCTTTGGCATATGCTGCTGGGGGCATCTCTGTCTCCCCTGTAATCCTAGGGTTGTAAGGGACATTTGGGGACAAGACTACAATAAAGTCACAAAGAAACAAACCACCTAAACATCTGCTAAGACATTTTCTCAGGTAATTAGCTAGGCTAGTAGCAAATATTACTGTCCCAAGATGTTCTTCATCACTCATGTCCTGGAGATTATTGTACTCAGTGCCACAGATGCAGGTGTGCTCTAACTGCCCTCACTGCTGGTCCGCCTTGGAGCTTTGAACCACATTGAAGGCAGCCCATGTCAAAGAATCATGGAACCATAAAATGTTAAGGCCTTGGAAGGTACTTCAAAGATCATGATCATCTCAACCTCCCTGCCATAGGCAGGGACGCCTTCCACTAGACGAGGTTGCTCAAGGCTTTATCCAACCTGGCTTTGAACACTGCCAGGGTTGGGGCATCCACAACCTTCGTGAGAAACCTGTTCTGGTGTCTCATCACTCTCACAGTAAAGAACTTCTTCCTATTACCCAACGTAAATTTCCCCTCTTTTAAATTTGTACCCATTCCCCCTTGTCTTGATGCAACAGTTCTTGATGATGAGTCCTTCTCTGGCTTTCCTGTAGGTCTCCTTCAGATACTGGAAGGTGCTGTGAGGTGTCCACGCATCATTTCCTATTGTATTTGCATTCCCTCCAGATGAAGGAGGGAATGATGAATCTGACTCCATGTTCTCAGAAGGCTAATTTATTATTTTATGATACTATATTATATTAAAGAATACTATACTATACTAAAGAATACAGAAAACATACTTACAGAATGCTGAAAAGATAATAATGAAAACTCGTGACTCTCTCCAGAGTCCTGACACAGCTTGGCACTGATTGGCCAATGAGTGAAAACACTCACACCAGAAACAAATCAAACAATCACCTGTTGGATAAACAATCTCCAAACATATTCCATGTGAGCTAAACAGAGGAGAAGGAAATGAGATAATGATTGTTTTAATTTTTCTCTGAGGCTTCACAGCTTCCAAGGAGAAAAATCCTGGGTGAAGGGATTTTTCAGAAAATGTGAATGTGATAGTTTCCTTCTCCAGGTAGAAAAGTCCCAGCTTTCTCAGCCTGTTTTCATAAGGGCAGGTGCTCCAGTTTGTAAGGGAAGTGTTCCATGTCCTGTTAATGGGAAGACTCCATCACATGCACACTCCATACATCACTCCACCTACAAATCAAGGTCTTTCCTTCTGGACATACTTTTTCCTGACTTCACAAGCTGCACTGCAGCATTCTCAGACCAGATGCAAATATGAGGCAGAGATCCTTCAAACACTATTTAATTTAAATAAAGTAAATAACTTGAAGGAAATATTGAAGTAAATAAGTCTCCTGTTTCATCTATTTCCTGCCTGAAAAACGATAAAGCAGGATTTACAGGAGTTAAAAAGAAAGATCGTAGACTTGTAATGTCTCCACTCCTGGGACATGATTAAGGTTTCTCTAGAAATTTTTGGTTGTTTTGGATCGGATGTGTCTCATGTCATTTTAGATGGCAGTGAAGTAGATGGTTGTGTCTAAGCCAGTTGTGGAATTTTCTTTTTCTTGATGTTGGGGTGTATCTGTCATATTTTTAGGCCCCTACTCAACAGAGCACCAGGGGACATGTTTTACTTTAAAGTGCTGGTTCCAGTCTTTGCTGTGGAGAGGTGGCTTTGAGCACTGCCCTGAGTGCCAGGCTGAAGTAGCTTCTTAGTGCTCTTTTAATGGGATGCTTACAAAGAATAGCAAAAAATATTCCACTATCACCAGATTTGTGCTAGATAGCAAAAAACTCAGTGAAGATCTATCAATTAAGCCAGAATTACAGAAGCAGGAATAAAAAATTTAGTTTTCAATGTCCTGTTTGAACTCGTGCATACAGGTCCTCATCTCCAAAGCAAGATGTCACTGTTTCTGTTAAAGCTGCTGTATTTTTTGTGTATCTATGACAAGCTTTAAAAACCATTTTTGCATTATTGACTTTAAAAATATTACAGAAATGTACTTCTTTCAGCATTAGGGGTATTTCTTGGAAAAACTGTTCTGTTATCTATTCCCACCAGTGGTGGCCCACATAAGTGAAGGCCCAGAGACAAGAAGTGTGGAGCTTTTTACATGATGAGGTGGCAAGGAAGGCTGCTCCTGCTGTCTTTAGCTAAACTGGAAAATGTTTTTTCTGGAACAAAACTTCCATGTTTCATCTAGAAGGGGGGGGAAAAAGCCTTAGCTTTATATATTTAGCACATAAAAGCCTTAGCTTTTATATATTTAGTATAAATATTTGCACCATGTTTATTCTCAAGTTTGTGTGTGGTCATCTTTAATTGTTTTAAATAATCATAATAAAGAAAAACCACTGTTTTTTTACAAGATAGATGGAATGCAGTTATGTAGGGAGGTTGAAGTAGTGGCCTAAATATACACAGTTCAGTGAAATATGGAAGGAATGGATTTGTCTCAGAAAGTCTGAGGCAAAACAGAGCTCTTTCATGAAAGCCATTGCAAGTATCAGCCTGGATATTGGCAATCTCTGCACCTGCTAAAGATCCACATTAACACCAGTTTCCACTGCACCATCTTTTGGCTGTATGAATAAGAACAGCACAAATTTGGATTTCAGAAGACCTTATTAATGGCATTGTGGAACAGAGTGATGCTACAATGACTTCAAAAAGTAAAAAAAGGATAGAGCAGCTGACAAAGGGTCTACTGGTTTCAGGTGGTTTTGAAAGCTGGGCTGATGTTAAAATCAAGCTTGTGGACTGATGTGAAAATTAAGGCTGTCTCCTTGAAGCTTCTGGCAGCTACCCTGAGAGCCCTGGTTGTTATAGAACAGTTGCATCAACACAGAAAGTGACACCCTTAGTTACTGGGATGAGATGTTATACCTGGGTTTTGATCTGCTTACTCTCCTTGCTTTGGGTTATTTAAGGCTGTTTATTTGCATGGAATAGGCTGAGTGTTTTCTTGGCTTTGACTGTTTACTTTTGCTGAAATAAAATTACCACTTTCTAATTCTCCACCCAAATACCAGAGGAGAAGTGTCCAAACCTTAGCCCTTGATCTAAAGGGAGCACTGAATTTTGGAAGTGTCCCTCATGCTAATATCGAGCTGACTTGAAATCCTGTGTATGACCAGCTCCAGACTTTCTGGGATTTGAAAACAACTTCAGAGTTGATATTTGGCCTAGTTTCTTAATGAAAATGCAAAATTGCATTTCCTTAGCCTTCCTGAAGAAGAGCCCATGAACCTGATGAACTTGAGTTAAAAACAAGGACTAGCAGGATGCTATGTCTCATCTCAGACAGAGGTCAGCAGGAGTTTTGAGCAACGTGGGACCGGCCCCTCCAGCTGGAAACTTCTTTATTTGCCTCTGAACTCCACAGCCACTGGGGTTTGAGACCTACACAGGTGTGCAGTGCTGAGTGAGCCATTTCTTTTGCTCAGAAGAAGATATTTGTGATGAGGGAAATCACAGATTTTATGTGCTCACATTTTTTGACCCTCCTTAAGCAAAAAGGAAACACTTAGAATGCCAAAATCTTGTCTTAATATTTCACGGAGGTAAGTCTTTTATAAACGCGTTGTTGTAAATGGCACTATAAATTCTCCACTATGGAAAATTGCTATCTGGTTTGAAATGAGGCAGAATAAATAGAACTATAAAAGGTTACCTGCAGTAAACAGATAGGGTTTCCGAAATGTACCACATGAGATAGATTGGAGCTCAGAGTAATCTGTTTTCCATGCTTAACATATGATCAGCATCAGCTGAACTCTGTAACTGAGCTGCCATCTGTATCAATCCTGTTCCTAGATGTCTTGGCCCTGCTAATGAAATCTGGAAGTGGAATTGTAAATGGATTCAGTGAATGGTAGATGTCAGCCCATTGCGTGATGGGCAATCATCAATCATCCACTGTCAGTTATTTCTGTCTCAGTGAGTAAGCCTTTATTTAAAGCATAAAGTAAGAATGTTGCCAGACCACAGGAACAAGCCCTGAGCTGTTTGCAGGTGCTGCTATTCACAGCTGCCAATTAAACCCCTGACATTTCCATAATGGCCAAGAGGCAAGGCATATGCACTTGATACAAACATTTTTGTAAAAATTAATCTCAGTTTATCAATACTTCACTTTTTTCTTTTTTTTTCCCCCGAGCGACGTACAACATCCTACTTTGGGCCTATTGTTTGTTTGCCATAGAAAGGGAGAAATACGAGTTGGAAAGCAGCCAGGGCATTCATTTCCCCAGGATATACAGCAGATTCCAGTGGCTCATTTCAACCCTTAATTGGGGAGGGAAAGCACAGTAGTGAGGAATTCCACCTTCAGAAAATGGTGTGTGTGCCCTTTGCCCCCCAGCCATGTGCACATGCTCAACTCCAGCATTTCTCATCACATGCTGGCCCCTACCTTGGTAAAAATGTAATGCTTGGTTTGGCAAATGCTGTTCCTAAAGTTACACAGCCCATTGTGGTTTGTTGCTGCTATAACAAAATGTTACCTTATCTGGATTTTTATACAGATCTCTGAACATACTTCTTCTGTCTGGTCCTTCTCATTACCCCTCCACTATCTGAAAAAAAAAAAAAAAGAAAATCCAAACCACAAAAACCTAAAAATGTGAGCACATTTTAATATGCTCATTCTTTTCTTTTGGGCAGGAGAAAAAAAATAAATTGTCATCTCAACTTATCAAAGACATTCCTCAATATTTCTGCAAGTTTATATAAATTTTATAAAATTGCCAGTGATGAGCTAGGGTGTTGTTTTTTTGGTTTTTTTTCCTTGAGAAAATATTTTCATGGGGAAAAAATTATATATTTCTGCAGAAAAATAAACTGCCTAGTATTGCCACCTGACATTTATAGTTTGGAGGACATAAAACTTTTCAGAGGTCCTTTTATTTCTTGCTCTCAGCTGTTTATAGTTCTTCAGGGGTACCCTGATCTGTAAGTAAATACAGAAAAAGAAAGAACTGCATTCACATTTTGGAGGAGATTTCATTACATGCTGATTGCTCTGCCATTTTTTGCTGCAAAGACTAGAAAAGGCAGAAAACTGAGTGGGAAACTGGATAGCACTGGGGCATTTTAAATTTGTCTTCTTCAGTCTTCATGGTACTGAGGGAGATCGCTTAAGTCACCCAGAAATTTGGAGTGGATTCTCATGTTTCATTCTGTCTGGCTATAAAATGCTGCACTATTGGATGAAATTAATTTCTGAAACCTATAGAATTCTATTAACGTGGCATATTTAGAATTGTTGTTAGAGAGCTTGCTGGCATGTGGATTTTAAACTGGGTGTAATTGTTTGCCCAACAGCTGTGCCAGTGTGCTCATTGTCAGATGCAGAGGTGCCAATGCAGTTTTATCAGCATAACTTATTTTGCTTCACCAGACTGAAACAAGCTGTCCTGCCTTAAGTATTTTACATCAATGGTAGTGGATATGTGTACCTAGGCTGAGTAATTTCCTACCTATCTTGGATCTGAAATTTTAAATATAGAGTGAATTTTGCTCAACGTTCCGTTTCTTTTGTCCATGTAGGTGCCTTGTGAAGTTCTACATTGCTTTTCAGGCATAGATGTTGCTTCAGGACTAGTTTTGAAATCAGCTAATTCAGCTTATTTTCTAACAAGTTTCTTAATTTTTAAAATTTTCTTTTTCATTCAAAACCACTCAAAATGTTTGAGATCTGTGAAAACATTGCCTTTAGATGTTAAATAAGAATGTTAAAACCTGATTAATGTTTTAATTAGGTCTCTTCAGAGCTTGAAGGACCAAACTGTCTGAGTTATCTGGTGTAGATCAATTAATTCCACATATATTGCTGTTCTGTTTTAAAATAAAGAAAAAAGAAAGCACTAACTTAAAACTAGCTGACTTTAAAAAGTCAAAAATCAAAAAATCTCCCAAGTCTCACCATCAAGTCCTTCTCTGTAGCATATCTTTGTGGCTGTAAGGTCATCCTGTGTAAGTCATCCTGTGTTCAGGATGACTCAGCTTTCATTATCACCCAAGATAACCATCTTCTTTGGATGCTTCCATGTAAGCAGAAATCACTGAGGTCATGCTGCTGTGCTGTCCCCTCTGACTTGGCCCCCCTGCTCTGAGCTAAAAGGCAAAGGCAAAAGGTAACTAATCCCTGTTGGGCTCAGTTCCTGTGCTCTTGTAGATGTTAAGGCAATAATAACAATATTGCTCTGAGTATGTCCACATTTAGAAATGCAGAAATGTCCAAGCTGGATGTAAATGAACCATTGTGGATACTGGACACAGTCAAGATGAGCCAGCAGAGAATACCAAGAGGATTAATTTACCCTGCTTTTTGCCAGTGGTAGCTCCATATAGGCAAATTTATCCTGCCAGAAAGCAGGCTCATTTATGATTAGCTCATTTATAGCTAGTCTGACTACTGGAATTTGCAATGTAGATATATATTCTATTAAGATGACAAGTGTGTGAGTGTTTTAAATAACAGTGTGGAGGTTGAGATTTTGGAGGTATCTGAGGGCTTCCATTGAAGTTGGTTTAAGAAGTTGCTACCTCCAGTGATCTCTTTTGCAACTTCTGCTGAAGATGGTATGCCCCATGAATCAGCACATGAGATCACATGCCCATCTAAGAGCCTCAGGTGTTTACAACACAATATTTCAGCTTAAATCATTGGAGAGGATGTGCTTGCATTTAGAGTCCTACTCTAAGTGATGAACTGAATCAGAGCAATTGTATCTCTTGATGTGGCAGAAGGAGGCAGACAGTTTGGTGATAATGCTCCATATCTCTCCTTTTAAAGAGCCCAAAGAGACCTGGGTGCCAGGGCCCATGGAAATGTCCCTCTGCTCTGCTGTGCATCAGTGGTTGAGCACCTCATTCTCCTCACATCCTGTCAAAAATATTTGTCCTTTTAGGGTTGTGGCACTATCTAGTCTCCTACTGTAACGTTTGATCCTGGTACAGAAGGCAAAGCACAAACCCAGATTTCCAGCCTGATGACAGTGAGATTTCTCAGGAGCTTAAATCAAAACATAAAATTCCCTTATTCAAGTTATATTGCCCTTAACTTCAGAGAAGTTTATACATGTGTACATTCCTG
>NW_005054396.1:2014960-2018126 GCF_000277835.1 Geospiza fortis | reverse complement strand
ATTCCTGCTACAAAGGGATACTGGCATGTAGAAGAGGATTTGACATTATGAAAGCTTACAAGTACCACTAGCCATTCTTCCTTCTGTTGCTGCACTCATGCATGATGAACTCCAGGTCTGTCTCTTGCTTCCCTACTCCTGACGCTGCCCAGCTATGATCTAGTGTACTGACCTTACTAGCCAAGTAATGGCTTTCATGCTACCAAATCCCATCAGGAACTTCATGTCTCTTGTGGTAGTCTTCATCTATTGCTAACTTGTATTATCACTGGCACACTTAAAATTGTGATGTTATGTTTCAAAAGTTTTTAAAGCTGAAACACACAAGCTCTTTTATTTCCCTTCTGCCTCGTAGGATTATTTTAGCTCCACACATGGAAAACCTCATATTAAGCAAGAAATTAATCATATCGGGGTAAAGTAGCTACTGAAAAATTGCCAAGCACCATAAACATTGGGCAAAATGCAGGCCAACCATTTGAACAGCAAGTAATTGAAGCTAGAGATTCACTGGAGCAGCGCGTAACTTTGGAGCGATGCGTAACTTTTCATTTTGAATTAGAAAGCTTTTCAAACATAAAATGATATCTGAGAAGACTGCACTACCTAAAAGGTTTCAGTAAGCACTGAAAAAAAAAGTGTTAAAATATGCTGGAGAGATCAATCATGCTTTGTGGTTACTTGCTCCATGTAGTTTCACACACATTCTCTGATAAACAATGTCCCGCACACTCTGCCCAGACCCATTATTTTCTTCAGCACCAAAGCATCAAGGGCCACATCCTCATTTGGTTTAAGTCAGCAGAGCTCTGCTGAGGTTGACTGCTTGCCATTGATTTATGCCAGCTGAAGATCTGGCCTGAAGAGTGACAAAAATATAATTTTATGTTTTATTTATGGGTGTAAAACAATAGTCCGAAAGGGAGCAGATGTTCCATGTCAAGGGAGGAGGTTTATTAAATGCAATTCCAGACACAAAAGCTAATCTTTGTGGTCAGGGAAGGCATGAGGCCTGTTTTACATGATGAACTTTAATTGAAATCTTGCTCTTTTGTGTTCATTTATTTCTTCTATTTGGGAGCTGACAAGCATAATTTAAATTACTTAACAGCTGCCAGACACCTTAAAAAACAATAAATAGTTGTCTTAGACACCTGGAGAAGGTTAGACAGTCTTCATTTGTCTTCCAAGTACCTGCTGAAATGGTATTAATTTGGTATCACATATTTTTAATTAAGTGGTCACTTCACTAAAGAAATTTCCATCTGTTTCAGATGGAGCTGTGGGGAGAAAGATCACTCAGCTTATGGAGGGTTTTGCAATTGCAAAACGTCTTTTTTTTCCAGTTTGGATTTAAACCCAAAGGATTTCGAAATCATCTCGAAAAGAGAAGGGAGTGTCTGCCTCTAAGTCTCGAGCCTCAAACCTCTTATTGTCCCCAGCACCAAAACTATTCCCTTTGTGGATGATCCTGTCTCTGTAGGTCCTAGAGCAGGAGTTCCTTGGCTGCCAAAAACTGAAGTTAGGGAACTGAAAGAAAATCAGTGGCAAAAGCCTGCTTGCAGGAATGTCACAGTTTTTTTGAAGCTCTCCTCATCATGTTTTCTTTCAGCGAACTAGCATTTTTGACTCCCATGTCACTGCACCACCCTAAAAAGGAGAGAGCATTCAGTGATGTGCCTGTTCCTTGGGTTTAAATGGCCCAGAAATGTACCATGGTAAGATCTGAGCTCTTTAGAGGCACACAGCAATAGTCAGAGAAGCAGTGCTGATTCACATCAGATAAATTTTGGACTGAAATGCACAAGGATGACATTTACTCCTTGACCTTCTGTGCTCCTTCCCACACCCTCACATGGATCGCTAGAGAACAAGCTGTACTTATCAGAGGTCAACAGTGACATGTAAACCGGAGCTTCAGAAAAGACAGTAAGTAGAGGAAAATTGGAGTGAATATTCCTGTATTCTATTAAAAGAGAGGAATGAAAGTAAAGATTGAAGAAGGCTGTGTATGGAAAAAGAAATGGAGAGGGAGCAGACTCCAGTGTGTCAGCTTGGGTGGAAATCCCACATTTAATGTAAAATTTTGTTCTGAATCAGGCTGAGCATAACAAGTTTGAAATTGTCTATGAACCAAAATTAGAAAAAAGAAACCTGATGCTAAGCTGACAGTGGGATGCAGGGAATGCTGAAACATTTCATTCATGTTTCAGCATAATTTTTTGTTAATTTATGTTAGAAATCTGGTACATCTTCATTGAAACACTTTTCAACACAAACAACAGCAGCAACCACAACCTTCCATTCCATAAATATCAAAAGAGAAACTTCCAAGATTATAAAAAGGCCTAATACTTGTTATCCTCCCTGAATAAGAAGTTAACGAAATAAGTTTTTCACAATGGATGTATTTTGTTTGACATAACATTTGTTTCCTTTCAAAGCCACTCTGAATAACATTTCCAGTTGCACATTTCCAAAGGCATGACTCACTTCATGGGATGGAATATGTCTATGGTAAATGTATTCTACAGCCACACTGGGCTAGACTCCTTTGTAAGCTTCCCAGTAGAGAAACCCTTTAGGACATAGTCTCACCTGTTTTAAACCTCTCCTTTAGGATGATGTAAATTAGAGCCTGGAACTGTCTTTTTCCCCTTATCACCAAAAAGTAGTGTAGGGTGAGTAAGGATCAACATAACTTCACCCAAATATTCTTGTCCACGGGGACAGTTGCTGTAGTATATTGTGCTAAAGACTTCATGTCTCCAGATACCATATGCAAGAGAAAGGTTTAGGCATTGGAGTGAAGTCACAGAAGAATAATAAAATGCTCCAAAAATACAAAGGGCTTAGTTAGAAAGAAGTATGAAAAGGCCTAAATGTACACAAATGCAAAGTGCAGGATGAATACGTTGTATGCATAATGATCACTTCAAATGTGAAAACAAACTGAAGGGTAGTAAAAATTAGGACTTTCCAGGGAAAGAAAATAGAGGATGGGTTGTGATAACAGGGGAAACAATTTTCTTATCGGATGATCTGTTTTGTCTGGGGACCAGTTTTCAGGAGAAGCAGTAGCCCCAGAATATTAGTAATTTCATACCAGAGCTTGGAAATGCACAATAGAGATTATTCCTGTCTGGGACGAGAATGAAAAGAGGGT
>NW_005054396.1:1988757-2014934 GCF_000277835.1 Geospiza fortis | reverse complement strand
CAGGAATCTTTTCCACTGAGAAAAGCAGGATTTGGATCAGATCCTTTTTTACCTACCATGTTGATGTCTGTCTAAAAAAAAGACTTAGGAAGAAACATGAATGAGAGCCCAAGTATGACACTAAGAATGGCTTTTTTGGGCTGCTGTAAGGAAAAAGGCAAGTCTCAGAAAATTATGAAGCAGGCAGCTGGCAAATCAGAGGGACTGTTTTACAGCTGCAAGCTGAGTCAATCTCTGAAATGTCTTTATGGAATTAAATGACATTAAGCTTGGTGTCAGTAATTCCCTTAAAACTGTGAGCAAACGCTTTTCAAACAGCAGATCTAAGGTAGCGTCATTGCTTGGCAACTTTTGCCACAGCGGGGCTTTGCTTTCTAGCTTACTCTATTTTTACACACAATATTTGAAAGATGTTTTGCTATGGTTAACAAAACATAGCTACATTTTATATCTGATTCAAGAGAAACCAATAATAATAGAAGTGGGGTAACATTTTTGTATATGCCTGACTGATTCCCTTTGCCTGTTTTGAACCTACCTAACGACAAGCCTCACTTCATTCTACACTGCTGTAATTAATTTGACAGGACTGGAAACTTGCTCTTCCTGTTCACACTTATTATTCATCTCTTCAGAATGCCATGTAGGGAGCATGAAGCACAATAAAGCAGTATTTACCAAATCCCTCAATGCTAAATACACCTTTTAAGCTGACTCTGCACAATGCCAGCAGTGAGGAGATCTGACTAAAAGGGCAGCCAAAGAAAAACAACATTTTCCAGAGCGTCGACTCTTTACACATGGCTAGCAGGTCTTAGGCAAGGAAACTACATCTTTTTACCCCACTTCAAATTCTGTAGTAGGCTCTGGGGATCCCAGCTTAGTCCTACTGTATCTGAAAGCTTTGCTGCAGCCAAAGCAAATGACAGAGTGATCATACTCAGCGAGCTCTGATGTTAGTTCACAAGAGCCACTGAGTAATTTCATACAGGCATATCTTTTAACCTTTCATCACCCAAATTAGAAACATCATAACACAACATAAAACGCATCTGAAAAATCCATCAGAGACAGGAACTCAGAAAAATGCAAGCAGAAATAAGTGTTTTGAGATTTAGGTGTTTGGAGGAAACACTGACATTGAATGTTAGATTTCCTTTTTTAAAATTCTCAGTGCAGAAAGGGATCTTTTACAAACACACAAGGTGATCAAGGAATTTAAAAAGTGAAACATGCTTATTTGCACACACTAGGGAAGTAACTCAGACATTTCATATTTTAAAAGTGAAAGATCAATGAAAGAGATTTTCAGCAGCAAGTTACCAGTTAGGTCCTTGAATCTAATCATGAGCTCCCTTTACACTTTTATGCCTCTGTAAATCTCACTTTACATGAAGCTAAAGGTGAAGTTTTCTGAGTACCTGAGAAAATTTCTACATGGCATAGGGCAGCACTGTGCACAAATACCCACATCAGTTCAAAATGAACTAACTCAAGTACCAAATGGGACAGAATCACTGTAGCAGAGCAGTTTTTCCAGCTTTCTGCTCTTAACCTCCAAATATTTCTTTGTGTGGCATCCACCAGAGTTAGATGCCACAGTGTGCAAGTCACTGTTTTTAATGAGGACTTGCTTTCAAAGAGGTGTGGAGAAGCAGATGGGCATTCAATGGGATTTTTCAAGGCACATGTTAAAATGGAAACTAAAGTAACTACACTTAGATGCTTCTGAAAATTAAACACTTTAAACTCCTGAAAAAAATCAGATAACTAAATACCTGACCTGCTTCTGAAAAGTTTATGTTGAGTAATTTTTCCTAGTACCTGAATTTTCTTATTCATATTTCATGGAAAAGCATGGACACAATCACACACAGGCTTCCTTATTCCCTTTAGTCTTTTCTTCATTTATCCACTTGTTCACCTATGGAAAATTTAAACACTATTCCTTTCACAGGCGTGGAGCTCTTACACTGATGTTACACTGTTCATCTTTAGGCAAAGCTTAATGAAGACAAACAGGAGACTCCCATCAGCTCAGCTTGGTTTTGGATCAGTTCCTAATAGAGAGGAGTTGGGTTCATTGAACTGTAGATAGAGTAACAGCTCAACTCCTTCAGGCATAACTCCTCTCTGAATTGTTGTAGAGGAAAACCCACTCTAAACATATTGAATCTGGAAAAAAAACTTGGATAATTGGGAGTAGAATGGGTCCATTGACTTCAAGAAGAGCTACTGCATGAATAAAAGGTGGTCTGGCATTGGCTTTTGCCGTGTTACATATGAAAGATGGTTCTTGAAACTAATTAATCCTTGAAAAGATCAGCTGACCCATCTCATTGTTAGCAATACATTTTTAATTATTCATTTTAGTCAAGCATCATTTGAACACAAGTCAATTTGCAATTTCATTAGAGTACAGAAAAGGCCTGGGGTCTATTCCCAGTAAAAAGGAAAAAATCTCTGGCAAAATTTCATAGAAGATGTTAATCCTCTAATTAATTTTATGTATCAAGCAAGAATTAATGTGTCCTGCTATTTAAGCAGAAGTCATCTTGCCAAGAAATGCATTTTGTCATACCTTCCCCTCCAGGAAAACCTCTTTACAAGCTTTGTGGCAAAACACCCTGGCAACTAATGACTAGCTTTGAAGCAACATTCACAGACCATTTGCTTTGATGACATTTGGAGCTTTTTTCTCCCCCCCACTACTCATTCCAAAGTCTATTGTAAGTGTAGAGCTCTCACCCCACTGCTTTTGAAAACTAATCAATAAAGTAAGATTTGTCAGGTTGCATCTGAGGAGTATCACATCTTTTAACTCCCTTCTTGGTTGAGCTGCTGTACACATTTTTAAAATAAACCTTATGAACAGATTTGAGTATGTTATACGTACTATATTCACAGGCACACAAGTGTGACACCTTTCTTTTTTTCTCTTATATTAACTTCAAAAGCTTAAAACTTCTGCCAGTTAACCTTCCATAAAACTGGCATTATATGGTCATCATACATAATCAAGTGATGGATTGCATGCCAAGAAGACACAAAGAGCAAATGTTTACACTTGTTATAACTATGACAATTACAGCATTGCAAAAATGGAAAAAGAATACTTCACTCCATGCTAAAGAACTCCAAAGAAAACTTATCCATGTTAGTAAATACTGAAACGAATTTTGAATACCTCACTAGCATCAGCGTAAATCCTAGAGTGAGGCAATCTGTACTCGCAGAAAAGAATCGAGATCAAAATATGGGCCACAGAGTTTCATCTTTATTCTAACTTTTGACTTTTCTCAATCAATGCTAAAATCTTTAGGTCTGATTTCTCATTTCAATGGCTTTGTGTTATGTGTCTCAACCATACCTCATCTAATTTAATAAGATGCAAGCTAAGGAAGTACTTAAGTTACTTATCAAGGGTTTCAGATGACACATTATTATTGTACTCAAAAGTCAATATTTGCTAATCATGTTAGTAAAGGAACTGATCCAGAGCTACAATTCTTGAATTGCTAAGGCATTTAAGATTAATTAACCTGTCTTTTCCTCACTCGTCATATACACATATAACACAACACCCCCAACCCCCACCCCTACCTCTCTTCTGAATTGGACAAGTCAGTTTCTTCATAAGGAAAACCTGTCTAGTCTGCAGCTATAAGATGAAAACCTCTTATTTTTCTCAGCTTTGTACCTCCACTGTTGGGATGGCCATTCAGAACCTGACTTCAGGTACCAGGGCAGGTCATGTTCAGCACTTTGGGGTTGTGCCCTTTCTCTTTCACACCGGTACAGCATCAAAGCAGACCGTTGTATTCTACCTTTGATCTTTGCACAAGACTGTGGTTGAAACCAGGAGAGAGCTGCATGCTAGCAAAAGCAAAGTCAATCTGGCAGTGTAACACAGGTTGAAAAAGTCTGTTTGCTCATCTTGTTTCAACTGGGATTGTTCATCCCATGGTCTCACACGTTAAAGGTACTGAAGTGCTGAGCAGGTCTTATTCCACACAGTGGTAGAAGAGAAGTGAGTTTACACCTTACTATCTATCCTAATTTTCATTTTATCACGCATAATGGGAACAGTTAAAAACTGATCTCTATCTTTCCTTCTCTCTTTCTAAGCTGTTATTGAATTTGGTGTGTACAACGTGAAAAGATTAGTGTGTTTCCTAGGGCTAAGTGCAGTGTAAGCAAGTGATGTGCAAGCTTCCACATGCAGACTTGCCAGTGCACGATCAGGCTGGATTTCCAGCCCTTCTGCTGCAACAGCCTCAGTCTCCTCTGAGTGTACCATCAGCTGCTCGGAGGCCATGTCAGTGTCTGGACATGTGCATTTGATTAGCAATGTGATGGCTTCCTGATAGGATCATATTTTTATTCAGAACCTGGCTTAGAAGGAGGTACAGATCTGCCTTGAAGCAGGAATCTCTTAGTGGATGAAATGTGGCTTACCTGCTACCCAGAATATATTACTGTAGTTTGTGTATTATTGTGGTTTTCTCTTGCTTGACTTTAAGCAATTATTATACTGGTCTAAACAAAGTGGATTGAATGTTTATATGAGAATAATAGAGCAGAGTGGAGATTTGCAATCAGACACATTGGGAGAGTTTCTGATCTACATAAAATTTACACAAACCAGGAGGATGGGTATATCTATACCAGATTAGCCCAGATTTACGCTCACAAATGGGACAGCAGTGTTGGAAGACACAGGTATGAATCAACAGAGTCACTTGTAAAATTGGTGTTTTGCAAAGACTTATAAAGGGGGAAGTCTTCACTGTTACTAGGAGATTGAATTGATATTGTGTATTAAATTGTACAGTGACCGCATGGGGTTTGATAAAGACATATAGAACATCGATACGCACATTAAAAAAGTAACTGTTTTGAGTACAGTGGTATCCAGCCTGCAAATGTTTCAGATCAGCACATTATTAAGTATAATACTCAGACGGACATTCTGCCAAATCAAAATTACACATTCTGTTTAATATTCCAACTAGTGTTAAACTATTAATCTAAATGTGCTAATAGTGGCTGTCATGTAAGTTGAGCATCTGAAAGCCTCCCAACAGTAATGCCTTATCCTCAAGTAATTTATTTTTTATATTAATTCAGTTAAAAAATAAGATAATTTACTCTTTAAAGTGGTTCTCCCTCCCCTCTTTTTTAAGTTAAACATTATTTTATGCATGCCTTTTAACTTACTAATTTATTAATTTAGCCCTGCCACACACAGGTTGAGTTACTATTTTCTATATTTATTTGTCTTTAGATCAAGCATGGTGCTATTTTTAGCATGCTTTTGACATATGCAAGATATCAGGTTTTTCTTTGTACGCATATCTATTTGCCTCAGTAAATTTTTCATGAATATCACACTTACCTTTACTGGTCTATGCAAACTCAGTTTGATAATCTTGGCTCATCTTCCAGTAGAGCACATATCTGTATCACAGATATCATCTTTGAAACAGGTACTAATTGGCATTCATGTTGGAATTCTCAATGGAATGGCCACAGACACAAGGTGAAAATTTGGCTCTGTTGAAGGCAACAGGAGTTTTGTCATTGACTTTGATAGGGTCAGGACTTCTTCCAGAGACTGAGCTGCCTCTCATACAGATGTTCAGACTGAGATGGGAGATTCAAATCCTCTGTGTTTTCTCATGACTAAGAAAATGTCATTTTCTGCTAACCTTTGTCCCCTTTCTGCCAGGATCTAGTCTTTTTTTTATTAAAGGAGAAAGTGAATCAGCTTCCTATTGCACTGTCCTCCTCAAATTCCAGTTCCCTTCCCTCTCTTTGTACTTGATATAATATCTCTCCAGGCACAGTGCAAGTTCTCTGTCTTCTGTTATCTCTTGATTCTTCAGTTCTTGTTTATTTTTAACCATTCTGTTTTCTTAGCAACTCTACTTTCAAGGATGCTCTTGCTCTTGAAAAAATGAAATTCCTTTAGTTCAGTCTATCTTTCTAACAACCCACTGTTTTCCTTGTGTCTGCCTCTATTTTCTCAGAAGCTGTTGTTTCTTGCCATTTCTAAGAAGCCTCTCAGTCTCTGGTAAGAGAATCTAAACTTCTCCAGGTTCTGTACTTGGCTTCATCTAAAGGGAATCTTTGTCCTTTACTTTACTGATCCTTCCCTCCCAACACCTGGTTTCTGTAATCTGCTCTCATTTCAGTTTGCTTTGGATATGCACCTTCACTGACAGCTCCTTTATTTTTTTGTCTCTCTTTGCCACTTGCTCTCCCCTTTGCCTCACAGAGGTGTCCATGCCAGAATCCTTGAGGCACTTGCCTTTCTCTGACAGTTATTCTCCTCTGCACATCTGCACTTTCACAGTCATTTGCCCCTGTGCATCCTGCTGTCACTTACATAATGGCTTGACTTCCTAAGGTTAGTTATTTACCACTTCTTCCTGATTTTCAGATCCTCATCTCCTCTATCAATCCTGCTACACTTGCTGTTTCCTGAGTTGTCTCCTAGACCATCTTTTTCTCTTATCTTGCTGCCCCCTCTGCCACTGATTATCTTCTCTATCACAGTGGCAATCATGATTTTTTTCATCAACACCAGCTAAAAATGTTATGATCATCTCTGTTATTGATGGATGATGTCAGCAAGATCTCCCCACTTCCTCTCCTTCCATCTAAAATACTGCTTGCTAATACCGCCTTGTCTCCACCAACCATCATCTTCCTTGATTTTCTACTGCCTGCTATAAGAAATCCAAGCCATTAAAAATTCCGTGAAATCTACTGCTTGAGGTTCTACTGCCATTTATCTTCCACTCAGTTTATCCGAATGCTTCTCCCATTCTTCTCTTTTACAGACTTCCTCTGTCCCCTTTTTCCTTTCTGTGTTTTCTTCTGTGTTGCTCCATAGAGTAGGAAGCATTTTTTTTTGGTCATGCCTCAGCAATTTTTTTTCTTTTGCTTCCTGAAATCTCTCATTAGAACTCATCTCTCAGCTTTGAACTGTGCCTTTCAATCAAGCAGAGGCTTTAATGAGCTGGAAGACAAAAACTGTGATACTGGCCAGAGGCGTGTTACTGTAATGTCCTCTCATGCCCAGGTACAGCCCCAGTGAAGTCACTGTTCCCAACATTACCTGAAGATGGTAGAGAGCACAGACTGGCACTCATGTTTGAAATGCATGAACTACATGTTTAGTACTACCTCAGTGTGCTACAATACATCGCTGTTAAGAACACAGAATAGTCAGCATGCTAAGAAATGAAATAACTGCATTTCTCATGTAGTAAAAAAAAAAAAGGCAAATGGTGAATGCCTAGAGCAAAGCTGAAAGCTGCAAATTCTACAACTGCTCTTATCTTGCATTGAAACACACTGGCTACTCTTTTGAAAGTTTTCCATTAAAAGTTAGGACAGGACTTCTTGGTACACCCAATTACTTGTTGGGACCTGGAAAGCATTGCTACACAGAATTTTTACTGGTTGAGTTTTTACAACTTAGGCTATGTAGGAATTAGCATGAGGTTATCTTGGTTTTACAGAGCAGGGTGATTTTTTTGCATAGGTTGTTATTTTATTTTATTCTGCAAAGTTTCCCGTGGCAACATAAAAGGAGTGCTGGACAAGTGCAACAATTGAACTCCCTATGACAGAAGTAACAAAATACTGCAGTGTGTGGACCATTAAGTGAGATATCAGAAATATTCCCTCTGATACAGGAAGAGAATGATGCCACATAGTATGATGTAAAGTATTTCTTTGGAGATATGAACTAGAACTACTATTCTTTAGAGTCATGAACTAGAAGCTCTGTAAGCCTTGGCTCAAGAGTCCGGATGTACTGTGGACAAGTGAGTCATTTTCCAGTTCATATGGGGCTACCCTTGATATTATGAACTTCAGACCAATATATTCTGTGTTCTGAAAATTACTCTCTTTTTGTGTCAGGACCATGATACAGTTTGGACAAAGTCTAGAGCAGAAGGTTTTAAGCGGTGAGTTCCAGAAAAATGAATGGAAGAATCTAGAATTCAGTCTCCAGATCCACGTCATAACCTTTGTGATAATTAAAACTCCTCCAATACAGGAAATCAGATTAAATCACTGCATGACCTCTGTATTCCGCCTTCCTTGTTGTGCAATCCATATATTATGTTGAACCATTTTTCTTTACAGAGTGATAGGAAAGGTTTTCCTTCCAGAATACTTCAGTTCTGAGCCAGCTTTGACCTCTCACTCAGAGATCAATGCTTCTCCACAGTCTAGAAAATCGGAAGGTGACCACCATCCCTTCACTGTGTCCCTGTGGCACAAAATCTTGTCTTCTCCTCTCCCACACCTGTCTGTGTGCTGACAGCAGGACCAGCTGGCTGTCCCTTGGCAGTCAGGCCTAGGCCTGCCCTCTCCATCACAAAATTGATTTGAATACATTTACATTATTTATATTATTCAGTTTAAGTGCCCAGGATTACCTCAGTTGGTCAGAGCAGGATGTTAATAATGCCAAGGTTGTGGGTTTGATCCGTGTATGGGCCATTCATTTAAGAGTAGGACTTGATGATCCTTGTGGGTCCCTTTAAACTCACAATATTCAGTGATTCTCTGGAGGTAATTACTGCAAATTCCTGGCCTCTGAGCCAGTCAGGGCTAATCAAGCCTCATGACCCCTTCAGCATAGCACTGGATGACCATGCAGTACTATGCTTACCTAGGAACACTGAAAATCTGTGTGGGTTACCAAGTGCTGTGTGAGTTATCCAGCTGCAAGTAAATTTTCCCAGGCATTTAGAATACACCTTGAAAAGGCATCTCTGTTACCAAGTGGACCATTGCAAACAACTATATCAGCCAGCAAAAGGTGAAGTACACCTATGGGGCTGGAGTAAAAAACCACAAGTTTACCACTGAGCTCAAAAAAAAAGTTTTCATGTTTCTGTAGTAAAAGGACATTTTATGTATCAGAGGTTGAGTTTCTGTGCACAAATCTTCTGGTTGTGTAAAGTGTCCCCAGTTCCACGGAGGAGCTGTGACAATTTACACCAGCTGAGGTCCTGCTCAGCATTTTTGGTTATGGACCTTATTTACTCATGGCTAGTTAGAGTTCCTCTGGAGCTGTTAACAGCATTGTGTGCATGTAAATCTTGCTTTAGATGACTTTGAAACAGTTAGGAGACAGCCTGCCTGTCTATAAAGTAGAAGCATCCTTGAGCATATGCCTGGCATAAGGTTAAAATAGAATAGTGCCCCAGCAATATGAAATATAGCTATTATTACCTAAGTAAAGACCTACAAATAATGTCCACTAAAAAGTTGCCACACAGGATAGTTAGGTGGTAAAAAAATCCCCTTGTGTTTTAGCATAGTCTATTTCATTTGTGTCTGTGCTTTTAAGCAGCTTCATCCCAGAACACACCTAGCTCCTCATTCACCTCAGGGTGTTGTGCTAACTTCCCGACATTTTCTTCTAGAAATTGCTCAGTCAGGGAATGGCATCAGACATTTTATTGAATTAAGTTTTCTAAACAGTCAAACAGCAGCCTAAGGTAGGCAAGGCCTGAGGTACTGACAGGCAGCAGCAGTTACTACTCTTTGCAGTAAAAGAAGGTCAGTGTAAATGAGAATTTAGTTGTCTGGCTAGGTACTTTCTGTGTATTCACACAGGTAATTCACATGTCCTTGTGGTGGAATGCAGCCGTGCTGCAAAAGGTCAGGTGGCATTTTCACAGCAAGGCCCTGAAACACAGGCGTTTCCGAACACATTCCTCTCCCTGTAACAATGTGAGTGGTACCAGCAGAAAACCAAGGTGAACAAGGAAACCATTACTTTGTAAACCTCCCTGAGCCCAGTATGCACAAAGCCAGCAGTGAGCAGGAGGAAGGAAAAAGCTCAGTCTTGTGTGATCCTTATCAGCTGTCCACTTCTCAGGCGAAGCTGGTTCTGCAGAGCACATGATATTTCAGTGTTTTCCTGATGTTGTGTGTGAATATAGGGATATAAAGCACATATTTCCAGGTAGCACTAAAGGGGAAAAGTAGGTCCCCTGAAAAAGTATTTCTGTAGAATTTTTTAGCTTTAATGATACTAAATTACAGCAAAACTTCTCAAGACTGTTTTTGCAAGTAATTTATACCATAAAACATAAAATTACAGTAAGTCTCCATTAGTACTGTAGCTACTATTGTAATCAGTTTTGAAGAATATGCTCTATTAGTGGAGATATTTTGATTTAAGATCCAGTTGAGGAGCAGTCTAAAACATATCCTTTAGATTACACTTTAAAATAAGTCCCATGGTACCTCCCTGCAATGTATATAGTATGCTGGCTCGGTGTAATAAATTCTTGTCCAATGTTGTCATTAAGTTGCAGTAAATATTGAAGCTACCTTCATTTTAAAATAATTTACTTCTTGATTTTAGCTGATAGATATTCTTGTTTAGAAAAGTAATAAAAATATGTACACATATATAAAACAGGGCAGGACTTCTGCTTTCAGCTGTTACTATCAAGCATCCTGGCTTCTATCAGCAGTATGGCAGCTGACTGACAACAACATGGAGAAAACAGTCATACAGAGGACTTCTCAGGGTGAGAATGAAAGGAATGAAAGTCCCAGCCCCTCTCCTATCTTCTGTCATTTCTGGCACCAAATTAATTATTAATTAATTGAAATTCTTCCTGTGAATAACAAAAAATCAGATCCGAAGGGTAGAAGCAACCATTTCTCTTGTGTGGTCAGGCCATCATGGGCACAACACTACCATGAAATGGAAAGGACGGAGAAATTCCACTGGGTAGACTGGGTGAGAAAAATATCAGCTCTTTAGAGTCTAAAAAATAATAGTATTTTTTAGAAGTTTGATGAATTTGAGTGAGATGATGGAGGAGAAAGTCTCAAAAAATCCTTGAATATGTCAAAGAACTCATGGAGGCAATCATTGTTACTAGAGAATCCGTGGTAGGTTCTCATAATATGGGACTCAGCCAGAAAAGGTTCAGTTTGAACTTACATCTTTTAGAAACTCCATTAATTAGTCTGTAGGAAATCAGGCTCAATTGCTTTCAGTGCTCACAAAACTACTTGTGTTTTTTCTGGAACACAGGCAAATTGCTGAGATGACAAATATATGTCTTCCAAGAATCTCTCTCTCCCTTTCATAAATGTCTGAATATTTTCATCTCCCAAATGTATACTTGTTTGACAGTTTTATACCTAACAGATGTTTTATGTAGATTTATTGGTGCCTCAGACTTTTCAAGAACATGAAAAAAGGGTCTGTCTTTACCTGGACTACACCGATCGACATTATCTTAAACCATTGTCAAATTTCTTTCCATTCACCTCCATAAGTCTTTCCACAGGCTGCCCTCCAAGTTTTCTTTATATCTCTCTGGTGTTACATTATCAAGATTTGACACTCTGGTGAAGTGTATTCAAAGTTTGCTTTGATTTCTACAAATTTTTCATCTGTGATGTGGAGCCTTTAAAAAATTCCAGGTCTGCAGATTTCTATCTACCATATATGAACTTGTTGCTCTGACTCCACACACATCCTTTAGAAGCAGTCCAACTGCTCCTCCACTCCATATCCAGAGATTACAGACTGCACAGTTTTAGCACATCAAACTTGGGATCCTGAAATGTTAGGAGTGCATGACTTACGAAGAAGAAAATATCTGAGGTAGAGATCTAATTAAAAATAAATGTAAATTTGAAATAGTAGATTGCTCCAGTCTCCCACAAAGGAGCAGGAGTCTGGTTGCTGTGGAAGCTTTAATAGGACAAGATTCCTAGTTAGAACTACACAGCACATCACATCAGACATTTTGGCATTACGGTTACAAAAGGGAAAGAGAAGAAAAGAGCCCCGAGGACTTTCAAAAATGTCCATATGAGATATGGATAGTAGGCTTCTGTGAAGAGGTTGGCCTAGAAAGAAAATTGTACCAAAAATAGGTCTGTGAGACTCCACTCCCAGCCCATAAACAGGCACAGTTTTCTTCTCCTTTCTTAGTATTGGTTGGCAATCTGGCATTGCAAAAAAGGAGAAAATCTTGAAAGCTTTTGACATTGTATGTTGGATATTCAGGTGTTTGTTGGTTTGACTGTCACTTCTGATATGTGGTGTACATTGAAGTCACAGGACAAGTGAGCATGATGTAATTTCAGCAAGGTGGAAAATAGAGTAAAATCCAGGGTCATTTATTCATTGCTAACCCTATTCAAGTTCAATAAAGTAGCTATTCCAGTTAATGTTGTCTTCTTTTACAGAATTAGAGTTTACAAAAACATCTATCCCTAATGTCCCTGTCCAGGTACAGTATAGCCTAAAAGAAGCAACCAAAAAGACAGGAATTCAAATTTCTGAATTTCTAAGCATATTTCAGGATTTTGATGTAGAACATGAGAGAGAACTTTTTCTAAAAATGATCCTTTGCAAGTCATTATTGGTGAAGGAAGTTGTGCTGTTTTTGTCTGGGGCCGTTAATTTTCTTCACAGTGGCTGATGTGAGGCTGAGTTTTGTATTTATGCTAAAGACATGACTTGTAATACAGAAATGTTTTTGTTCATGCTGAGCAGGGCTTACCAAGAGCTAAGGCCTTTTCTGTTTCTTGTACTGCCATGCTGGCAAGGAAGTTGAGGGTGCATGAGGAGACACAGCCAGGACAGGTAACCACAACTGACCAAAGGGATATTCCAGACAATATTGACATCATGGTCAGTATATAAAGCTGGGGGAAGAAGGAGGAAGTGGTGGAGCATTTGCAGTGATAGCATTTGTCTTCATAAAGTCACTGTTAGGCGTAATGGGAGCCTGCTCTCCTGGAGATGCTGAACACCTGCCTGCCATGTGAAGTAGTGAATTAATTCCTTGTTTTGCTTTGCTTTCCCTATTAAACTGTCTTTATCTCAACCCAGGAGTTTTTCAGCTTTTACCTTTGTGATTCTCTCCCTAACTCTGCTGGTGGGGCAGTGAGGGAGTGGCTCTCTGGGGCCTGGCTCCTGGCTGGGGTAAAACCATGACAGAAGTGTTAATATTTCATTTACTGTTTCTGAACTCTTACTTGTGGCTTGGAGAACACATTTTTCTGTCCCTCATTATGTCAATTTTTTTTTGCTGTCACACTTCAGCCTTCTGAAGACCTCTAACACCCAAAGGTGCAGCTAATTAGATATAGTGAATATCTACTGGGATACTCAAAACCAGCTGTTCATTGGGCTCTTTATTATACCCCTCTGAACCACCAATGTGACTCCCCATGAGTAACTTCCTTTGACACTTGGCCCTAGAGCTACAAAACTTGCCTGATGTACGCTCAGCTTGAGGCATGTAAGCAATCCTCCCTGCTCAGCCAAAAGCAAGTACAATACCTCAAACCTAACTTGCCATGATCAGTTAGAATACAATATTTTATTTGGATCTCTTCTGTCCATGGAGTGTGGCAGTGTGTGCAAAACTTCATTTCCATGTCTACACAGATCCTAATTTCCCAGGGTTAAAACTTAAATCAAGTTTTTCCTTTAGGGAGTACAAGCTGCAAAGAGCACATATAAATATAAATCTATAAATCCTTTAGTCTTCACCTCTTTTAACCACATTGTTTGAGGTGAAAGCTGTTAATTGTGGTCTTTAGAAGGTATGTGTAAATGCAACCTTTTCCCCAAAAAATTTGAAAATGTGCATAATCAATAATATTTTTGATAAATGCTAGTGCTAAAGACAAGAACTACTTGTAATAATGAAATGCATGGGCTTGATTCTTTATTCAACTGAGTCACCCCCTTACCTCCACTGCTTTAAGGAATTCACTGCAAGAGCAAGATCAGGCCCTTAATGGTCTGCCAGCTCCATACTAACATTATACCCACACAACTGTCACTGAAATTTATAATTAGTTCCATAAGAACAGTACATTAGATATCCTTAAATGTTTTAGGAGGCAGGACTTTTCTGACTATTCTGGCAAAACCACCAGTACATGTAGAAACCAGAGCTGTGAACAAATACTGCAGTTATGATTTACAGCACAATTGCCAGAGTCTTCCCAGCTTCATCTCTGATGGCTACTTACTCAGGCTGTCATTTTTAGCTCCACAGATTATATCTGCCTTGGCCTCTTCCACAAACACTGGATTCACTGGAGTGTGCTGCGGACAATACAGCTCTCAAACAATGAAGCATTTGTGTTCATTTTCTTCTATTTTATCTTAGGAATTCTACTATTTAGGTCACTATCTGCTGCTTCCAGCTATTCTTTGCTGAAAAATTGTAGCTCTTTTTAGGCTTAAGAAGATAAAATCAATGAATTCATCTAAGTTATTCCTCTGGGTATAAAGGTCTAGATGTAATAAGTGGTACACATAGTATAAGATTACATTGCTGTTCCTGAACTGCAGCCCCAAGATTAATTGTGCCTTATAGGCCAAAATTTGAAGAGATGCTGGATGCTGAAAATCTGATACAACTAACACAATAAAACCCCAGTATTACCAAATTTCTCAAATGCTTTAAATGTGATCCCTCCCTAGCATGAAGAGGAAAGGTGTGAATGTATGTCTGTATAGATTTTTAGATACAGATATGGAGAATAATGGTGAATGGATCCTCTTCCTGATTGTATCTGCCTTTCCTAAAAGAAACAAAAAAATCCACTACAGGTTTTACTTGAGAAAGATAATGCTTGGATTTTAGCAAGCAACATCACTCATTGTGAAATCCATCAATATCTGTGGAATAAAAAGTATACTTAGATATGGCGAGATACAGGAATTCCATTTACATTACATTTTAAGCTCACTGATAGCTCTACTGACATAAAAAATTGGTATGCTCTGAATGAAAAGATGAGTGCTTAAGAAAACAGTCATAAATTAATTTATAATGAAACCTGACAGTCATAATTTAATTAAGAATGTATTTAAGATTGTTGCTACTATTTGTATAGGACTTTTTTGCCTGGAGGAAGATGTGGCTTCATAATGAAATGCCAGCTATTGAAATACTAAACTTCTTAAGTGTACATATGTATTAATAAAAATTATGTAGATACTTTCCTAATGAAGATCTGTTGTCTACAACAAGCAATCAAAAGACTCCATGATTGAGGCATACCGGTGGGCCACCAAGAACTCACCAGGAAGCACGAAGGATGCTGAGCACAACCTGTAAAATCTGCGGGGTCATGAGCCTGCTGCTCAACTTTCTTTCTCGGTGGTGATGGGATGAAGGAAGTCAAGTGACAAAAAGAAGTAATTCTATTCAGTTTGTTAACTGAGAGATGATATAGCAGGGCATTTGGGGATAGTCAGGCCATGACCAAAAAACCTTGGCAGTTTGTCTCACCATCAAAAAATAGGCATTTATTAAAAGTAAAATAAATAACAAATAAATAACAAAGTCTCTCCATCATGATTAGTTTAAAAGCAGAGGGCAATAAATTGCATTTACCTCACTATCAAAATTGGTATGTGTCACACTGATCAGCAGATTCTTTAAATACGGTTTAAATAAGCACATAGGAAGTACTTGAGTGAGTAAGAAGTGACAATTGGTTAAAATGGAGTTTTTGGAGTCTCACTGCATTGGAAAGTTTGCAAGTGGTTCTTTCCGCACGCCCCATGGAAAGAGCATTCCCCTTGTCACACACTGAACTCTTTATTTTACAGCACTGACGCTGATGACAAAGGGTGAGCCAGTATATTCTGGCCAGTATATTCAAGGACAGAGCAGTGGTGGCATTTTAGGTGGGCAGCTCCAGGGCCTTCCTATTGTGGATGCTGAGAAAATCAGCAGTTAGCTGGTTTTAAACTTTCTGAGTTTTCTCAGCAACACAGTGACAGCATCCAGGCTATGCCATTTCCATGCAGAGCTTGGGGAGCTATAATGTGGTTAGCCTGTATTATTTATCCATTATCTACCCCCATTTCAAACCTGATTAAAAGTCAGTCCTTTCACATCACAGAATGAAACCTTCCTAAAATAATGCTCAACATCTACAATAGCTCCTTCCTTTCATCTTCTCAAATTGTAATTAACAAAATTATTCCTGAAAACAAAATTTACCCTGGTTTCTTTACAGAATTGTATCTAGGGAAACATACTGGGAAGGGAATGATGGTTAAGCTGAACACTGTTGTAACAAAAGCCTCTCTTTTATCTTTCTCAATTTAACATTCTCATGCATCAGTACCTTAAAAGCCACTTTTGTAACTCTCATTTAATACTGATGGTAGTAGCCTTTTCTCATTGCCTTTTGCTTGGCATCCGGCCTGTTACCTGATTGTGGTGTTCTAGCAGAGTCTAAACTAAGAAAAGCATACCTCAGGTATACAGGGCAAATTGTATTTTCTGGATAAATCAAATTTCTCCAATAGCTGCTGTTTGGGGTTTACACTCACTTGTCATATGGACATGCAAATCTTCTTTTGAACACAAAACTGCCAGCAGAGGCTTGATGATACAACAAAATCTTGCTATTTCATGGTATGTTAGCTGTTGAGGGTATTATTATGATGGACTTCTTTGAAAAGCTGAAAGTGTTTTTTCTGGGTTAATTTTCAGTTAGATCAGTAAATGAATTCAACTCATCATATATTGCTCAACAGTAGCAGGGGAGGGAGCTGCAGCCACAGTCTATAATGCTTACTGGGCACCTGCATGGGCTTTGGTGGCCTTAATCAACTGACACTGATCCCACAGTGGTTAATACAAGTAAAAAGACCCCAGGTAAATACTTCAGGATTGCACTGCAGCTGGTTGTGTGTTGAAACAGTTTGTCCATCAAGGACCGTTAGCTTAAATGGATCAAAGGAAGCACTTTGTCACCACTGTGGGTAGAAAATTGAGGTATCGAGTAATTAGGGAAATAACCAAGTGAGGGCTTCAGGTAAAGTCCATATGGAATCCCCATTTCACTCCCTTTTACCAGTTTCTATAGTAGAGTATTTTCAAAAACAGACTAGAAAAATGTGAAAAAAAAATTTAATGATGACTTACAAATATACAATACTTACATTTTCAAGAGTTACATAAAACAGCATACTACAGAAACCAAAATCTTCCCCCAACCTTTGGAGGAACATTTCCTAGTTATTTATTTACAAAGAAAAATTACAGTCACTTTTCAGTGTCACATGTTTACCTATAAACATTTCTCAGTTGAAAAATATCTTGCAGCTTACCCAGAGGCAGTTTTTGCAGTCTGAGCCCTACACTCATCTATCAGATCAAAAATTCTATCAGACCCTTAAGCGGACATGACACAGCATTCTTATAATTTAACAGCCTTTGTTTGAAAATACGTACAATCCAGATAGCTAAACTGATGCATAGTTGAGATTTCACCTGGTATATTATGTATTGCTCATGATTTGGTAAAATGGCATAGGCTACCTTTTTTAATTAGGTTGGTGATATGCCTTTAGAAAACGGAGATCTAATTTCCTTAAGGTATTTATATTTCTAAGTTCTTCCTGAAAGGAATTTAAAATAATATACCATGTCTTCTGCAGGATACTTTTTCACCTAATGAAACTCCTGTAATGAATTTTTCCTTTTCTATGTACAATTCTTACTCCTGGTAAGAGACAAACTGAGCACATTTTCCAAAGTCTGTTCATTTCCATCAGTTTTCTGATGTTGGATGTTTCTTAGATTGTAGTTTATTTAACCCAAAATTTTAAAACTTTCTTCTACCTGGAAGCAAACATTAGTATTTCTTAGTCTGTGTGTACTTGAGAGTCTTCTTATAGATTAGAATACTTGCAGTAATACAGCCAAAACACATCCAGTCTGTTTTTGACACCTTCATTATGTGCGTATACCAACACCTTCATGATTT
The DNA here is from genome assembly GCF_000277835.1 of Geospiza fortis. NCBI lineage: Eukaryota > Metazoa > Chordata > Aves > Passeriformes > Thraupidae > Geospiza > Geospiza fortis. Next base: position 1,997,102 of record NW_005054396.1, on the reverse strand, counting down.
TCAGGCCATGCAATTTCAACATGTGAACTCAACTGAATCTTCATCTAGCTGAATATAGTTTGAGACTACACATTTATAACTGATTGTTTTTAATTAAAACTAAGTACCTCCAGAGTATTAGTTATAGTTCAGTTCCAGATCTTTTTATATTCAAAATCAGAAAATACGTGCCATCAATAGCTGTCAACAGAGTTCAAAAAGTGTCTTCCAGCATTACAGTATTTCCCTACCAAAAGCTTACTCCACAGACAAAATACACTCCAAGTTCAAGCATCTTTAAAGAATGCCTGTGTTCTGGACTTTCTTCGTGCAAGTGCTTCTTGTTTTTTTCTTTCAATCTCCTCTTGAGAACATTTTCTATTTTTTTGTTCTACCACAGACACTGTAAATTAAAAAAAAAAAACATGTATTAGGAGCTTCAGGTTTGTTCAATATGTATTTTAACTTAACCATTTCCAGTGTTTGAAGATCTACGGCAGGAGCACACTATTCTGACACACTGGGCACCCAAGTTAAGAAAGGCTCATCTATCCTGTCCCCTAGGCAGGAAGGGGGCAAGATGCATGACCTCTGTAGTGCTACTGATTACTACCTCCCAATGAAAACACTGGGATGTACACATTTGCTTCAAGGAAATTTTACTTGGGTGCCCTTCAAGCGAACCTTATGACATCAGAGTCAACATAGGAGATGGCGATGGGTTAAGAAAATTAAGGCTATCAGAGTGAAAAGGGCTCTACAATTTAGTGAGTTAGGCAGAGATATGAACATGGAGATAGTATAGACACAGGGGTCAGATACAGTACAGGTGTCACACAAATAAAACAAGATAGGTTGAAAAAAGGTCAAAAGCAGCAATAAAAGTTGGCAAAGGAGACAAGAACATGATAGCTAAGCATAGCATTTTATATGGTGTGCTACAGAACAATAAATTCCCATACTATAAAATCCTGACCTCACTGGAACAAACAGGAACACTCCTTGCACATATCAATATTTTACCATTTTTTATACACCAATTTCCAATTAATGTATTTTTAATAAGTATTCAAAGTGAATAAATAGAATAAAAGGTATACTTGCTTCTCACAAAAAAGTGTCCATGAAAAATTAAATAGCAATTTTTGAAAGGACCACTTAATATTCATTTTTTGGTTAATGCCCTTTCCCTTAAAATTTAAGATGAAGAAAGCTATGGTTTATCTGTACAGAAAATCTATGCTATCTTCATTCACTCCTTTACTCTCTAGAACATTCCACAGAATAACTAGTTATCTGTCTGCTTTTTTCCTCCTTATAATCCAAAATTGCTACTTTCCATTTATATGCTTCTCTGCTGGGGAAGAAACAGATAAAATATTCATTCTTCAATAATTAATTGTTTTGTTGCTTTTTCAACAGTGCTTCTTTATAATGGAGGTTAATACAGGACACTCTTAAAGGCATGTTTTATCAGAATTAATATTGATTAAAACTTTGCCAAGCTGTGAGATCAAGTAAAAATAAGACTGACTGGCACCTCACTGGTTCTCCATTTCCCCAGTAAGTAACACTGAGCATGGAATATTACTGATGGTCTCTTGGCAATAAAGAAGTGACTGACCTCTTCTGGATGAAAGGGCATCTTAGTGTTTAGACTGAGAACACAACAACATTTCACTGGCAATTTCAGCCACAGAGCAAACAACAAGAGAGGCTGAGCTCTGGAAAGTATCAAGTGATTTGAAGTTCCAAATTCCAGGTGTACAGTAGTATGAAGAAACTGGCATTCCATATCACCTGGTGTCTTCTTCCCCTGTCCCATCATTAGCTAGGCTTTTACTATGCATCAAAATAACAGTATTTTTAAGTAACGGTTTAAGAAAATAGTATGCTGAGCGCTGCATCAGCCTATAATTGATCCTAGGGAACTTGAGTGTCTGTGGAGAGAGGGTGTGAGTTATTTAGAGAAGTGGAAGGGAAACAGGTGTCCTGAAGGACAGGAATTCAAGATATGCATCAAGACAATTTAATTTTTGAGAATATGAAATCCAGATTCTCCTTAGAACATCTGCTAACACCTTAACTGAATAGATGAATACTGAAGTCTATTTTAAACTGCAAGACAGTATGAAATTCTCTGACATTCTGACTACAGTAAGGAAACAAACAGTCTAACAGTGATACAATAAAGTCAAATACCTGATGTAGTCTGTGCAAATGACTCTGAAAGATGCCTCTTGAAAGGTGATTTCTTATTGTCAAGTTTGCGGTGCAAAGTGACATTCACCTGATTCTTGCTTCCTTCCAAACCCTGCAGAGTAATTCCAATGCCAGAATGATTCCCTGAACTTTCAGACCCAACATGATAACCACCCTGAGAATTGTTAATCTTTCGGAACTTAAACTTTGAAGGCACAAGTGAAGTTTTGTAACCAGAGGTGCTACTTGGAATCTTTACCGCATTATATGAGAAATTTGAGCTTTGGAGTGTTTTTCTACTAAAAATATTTACTGCATTAACAGGACTTACTTCAGAACCTGCCTCTCCTGCTGGCACAGAATTTGACCTGCACCATTTCCCTGAAACAGTCTTTGCAGTATCTTCAGAAGCATCTTGATGACAGTTTTTAGGGAGTGTGTATTTACACTCCACAGAAGGACCCGAGATTGCAGTCAGAGGATTTGAGATGTTCTTACAGTTCATAACATGACCTGTTGTGGAATTCCTACAGGCATCATTTAGTGAGAGAGCCTCCTGTTTTGCATTTGTTTTTTGCACCAAGAGATCGGGTAGTCCTTGTTTAGATGCTGGGAAGCTGTTATTAGCATTTGATCTGGAATTAATACTGGCTCCTTGAATAGTTTTAATTTTTTCATTTCCTTGTTTAACATCCTGGCTCTGAGTTTGCTTTTCTACATCATCACACACCTGATATAACAATTCATCATCCTCACAGTTTGCATCCCAAAGACTACTGGATCCACAAAACATACCTAGTATCTCATCAGAGAATTTTGGTTCATTCCAGTCATCAAATGACAGAGGATATTTCTTTGGTATTTCAACTTGATTCGAGTGACTTGTATTAGCTTGGTTAACCACTTTGGTTAGGTCATTAGGTTTCATGTTGGTAGAAACACTGGATGACTGACAGGAAATACTACGAATGTTATTCTCAGGTTTTCCTGCTGATTGTCTATGAGGATTAAATCTTGAAGGAAAAAGAGGAAGAGCATCGCTTTTAGGCTTAGTAGATTCATTTCCATTCTTCATTTCAGATTGCACTGAAACAGGAATATGGTTCAAATCACTGTTTTGGGTACTCTTCCAAACAGATTTAGTTTTATCTGGTTTAACATCACATTTACCATGCAAGGCCTTGGTCTCTGTCTTGGCGTTTTCTGTCTTACATGGCTTTTGTAAAGACAGTGATTTTACATGTTGTGAGTTTTTACTAGAATGTTTCAAAGGTGAATACTGCAAACTGTTAGATTTGCTTATAGTCCCCAAAGGAGTTACTGGATTGCCACTACTTCTTTGCTTTATTCTGCTACCATCACTGAAATCATGCACAAATGGATTGGCAGGTGGGGGTTCTTCAGTACTTATCAGTTCAGGATTTTGGGTTATTTGCATCACAAAAGAGTCATCTGCCAAAAGATCTGTATCCCAGTCATCAAAGTCATCATTAACTACTCCAGCAAGCTTAGCAGAGGCCACTAATTGTGTCTTCAAAGAAGGAGGATTTTTTTTTGTCAGGGTGTCAGAATCAGCTTTTGGTACAGTCTGGTCCATGCTTCCTACTGCAAACAGAGTATCTTTTTGATATGCCTCTGAAGTACCATGCTGTGTCTCTTCAACGTTCTCAGGAAGATTCTCCTCCTCCAACGTACTTTTAATTTTATGAAAACTATTATTTAAAGAAATATCTGACAGTCCTTGGCTCAACTGTCCGCTGCACTTCTGAGTAGAAGAGTCAAAAAGAGCATGAAGGGCTACTTCAGCCTCAAGGTCTACAGACTTTTGACTGCTGGACTCACAGGGCTCTGCCACAGGGATGCCAGTGCTCTGTCCAACTGGTTTCAGCGATGCAGTAGGATCTGTTTCAGATCCTTCACCAAGGAGTGATTTCTTGTTCTTCCTATTTATTTCATCTTCAGAATTACTTGAAGGCTCTGAGGTGCTCTGGATGAAGTTGTGACCAAGCTTCTCCTGTTCCTGAACAGCATCTAACTCTACTAGATTTTTATCAAACTCCTTAGCCAATTTCATGAGTTCCTCTTCGGGATTTTTTATTTTAAGATCTCTGGATTAAAAAGAAAATACAGAAAATAAAGTCAGAGCTACTGAGAAAGTTTGGCCAAGTTCAGTTACATGACCCTATGAGCTGCTCATTCTCTAGTTTAACAACTACAAAGGTATGACTAAATCCCACTGCTTCCAATATGCAGTCAACATACACCCCCTGCAAGACATAACAAGCCCACAGTTAAAAGCATTCTATATGCTAATGTACAATTATATGGTTCACTATACATAGAAAACCACATAGTCTTCTTCATGAAAGCCCAGCTATGATGAGCAAGAAAAAACTGTAACTTACCTTGTACAACTTAACTTTGTCCTAGCTCGCCCTTTTACTACTATAGGTGTACAGGGAATAGCATCCTCACCAATCCATGTTCCTAAAAGGGAGTCTTCATTACAGCCTTCTTTTTCGTCCTGAATAATTAGATTTATAATGCTTAGAAATTTGATTTCAGATAAAGACTGGATTAGATACGCATCTTACAAGAGTTAAAAGTTGCTAAACTAAATAAACTGGATAAAACCTGTTGAAAACCACAGATAAGAGCAAAAACAAGTTTGCATCACTTTAATTATACCAGTTTAAAGCAGAACTGTCACTATAAGACACGAAAGAACACAAGCACACCACTGTTCTCAAGCTGAAGGAAGAAAGAGAGCACTTATTTTCTGACTCCAACATTTATAGTTTTCCAAAAGTGACAGCGGATTGGAGGGTGATAGTGACACCTCTCTAATGACACTTGTCAAACTAACAGTCTATCTGGAGACTCCTCCATAAAAGAAGACAGAACAATCAGTTATTTACAGAAAAGTGTCTGAGAAAGTTCACTACAAAAATGTCAACATCAGAAGGCCTAGAAAATCTTAAAAAACTAGGGTGACACGGAACTTCAATTAAAATAACTGAATTATACTTTTGGCATGCAAGTCTAGTAGTCTAATTCAGGTTTACACACATTCATGTTACAAGCAGTCATCTAGTTTACTTCAGTATACTACTAAGGAGCTGGCTGAGTCCAGCAGCACAAACAAATTAGAGACCTTAAAATAAATTACATTCTCTATGCTTACAGAAAAAAAATCTGACTTCTGCCACTACAACTAATTTACAAAAAAAGCCTTTAAACAGAATTAAGTGACATTTAGAAACTAAATGAAATTGTTTCAGAGCTTCAAAGTTCAGGCTTGAATTTTCATTCTGAAATGAAGGGGATACAATACTGTGATGAATTATTTAGAAGGGCAGAGCAATAGGATGTAGGAAATTACTGTGTGTAAGCCAGCAAAAGTAATTTGAACTTTACTACGGTAGTTATAAATAGATTCTCTTATTCTCAGTAAATTTAATGTTTTTTAAAATTTATTTTTGTTTAAAAAAATATAAGCAGCAGATTACATTTATGGCAGAACTATAATCATTTAAGAGGCATGCAGTGGCATCCCTTATCAATGATTTTCCAATTCTTTTAGTAAAATTTCTCACAAATATGCTAAACAGTAAATATATTTTAAACAGCCCTGTCAAAAAAGCAGGCATGTTTTGCAAGCTAAATACTACAGATCTATTTTAAGAATTACATGTTTTCTTCTTGTACTTAAAATGCAACAGCACTTCGGTTTTGACTTTCTGGGCTGTGGGCATCAGGTTCATGACAAGAGGGAAAGGGCAAGAGATACTGGGGTAAAGAAGAAAATTATTTATAGTATTGAAAAAAGTTACTATGTTTATATTATTGCAAAATATCTCTGATCTTGGTCATCAAAAATCAGCATTGTAAATCAGCAGTCAATCAAGACTCTTCAAAATGCTTAAAAACAACTGCCAAGTCAATCTAGTATTTGAAACAACTCTTACCTTTTAACAGATGAGTAATTAAGGGTAAATAAACAGTATTCTTAAAACCAAGGGCAGTAACTTGTATTCTGAAAGTAACGCTTTCTAAAACAGAGTTGCTGCAAGTCTCTTCATGTGTCCTTTTCTACAGCATCTGTGACTCACACAATCTGTAAATGCTATGCTTACTATTTTAATTCAATCTCGTTATATAAACTAGTTTTCTACATGCCCAACTCTTACCATGACACTACTGTAACTAAAACCAAGGCTAAGGCTGAAACACTACTCTCTTTTGATTAGTGCACATGCACAGCATTGTTTTAGAAAGTTACAATTACCTGAGGAGCAATACGATTAACAATTTCCGAAATTTCTACTGCGCATCTACTGGTAGTCTGCTTGCTTTTTCCATTGCCTGTGAAAACAAACAAACTTCTTAAAATTTTGAATAATCTATCCAGTTTATGAAGTGCAGTACATCTCAAATAATTCAAATAAACCTGTACACATAGGAGCTTGATTCAGTGCTGTATTGAAGAATTTATGGGTTTTTAATGAAAGTAAAATCAAACAACCGTTATAAGAGAAAAGAACCTTTTTCCAAGAAATCGTTTATAACTTTTGCTACACTCCCACTGCATGCCTCAAACAGATGTCCTGAAGTCTGGATTTTAGTATTACCTAATCTGTGTGCAACTGGTGAATGAGAATCCCAGAAGATTTCTTGCTGTGTCTCAGTGTCATTAATAGGAGAGCTGAAAGTAGGTATTCGGGATTTTCTACTCAATGATCTCTTTGGTGTTTTATGTAAACATGGCTCTGTGTAAAAAGAAAGAGGATCTTTATTAAGAAACAACAAATAAGAGACAAAAATCACTTAGAACAGGTCAAGGCAAAAGAAGATGCATTAGGAACATCAAGAATAAAAATCAAGTTCACACTCACCAGGATTCCTCTACTCACAACAGGAATACTGTACAAAACTAGACACTAAATACAGGACTCTTAGCTTTGCCAATCATATCTCCACAGAGATAAGAGAAAATTACATGATACTGACACCTTTCCACCCAGGATCTGATTGTAAGGATGTCAGTTCTTACACTTGAGAGAACACTGACTTGATCTTATATTAACAGAAAAATTATATACACCTCTATGAGAGAATATTTTGTATTCTTGCTTGCTTTGTGTCTTTCACCCAGACTCTGAGCTGAACTACTATTTTAATGGGCCTCCAAACTATTATGGGTCATAACCTACATTTGTCTATATTTCCTCCCCTGGGCCCTCCTAGCTAGGACTATTAAAAGCAGGAATATAGGTATACAAAACCTGCTTGTAGCTGCGTTTGATCAGTAAGTGAACTAAACACCCCAAGTGAAACTCAGCTAGTCACACCCTTTAGAAATGATGCTGTAGATGTGAAAGCCTACAGAAATAATTTAGAAGATGCTATTACTATGGGTGGAACACCTTAGAGGATGTTTTGCCCTGAAGTGCCTAGCATGGCCATAAATGTTTTATACTCTCTTCGGTTAGCTCTCAGTATTTGCTGTGGGAATCACAGAATACATCAGGTTGGAAGGCACCACAGTGGGTCACCTTGTCCAACCTCCCCCTCAAGCAGGGTCATCCCAAAGCACATACCACAGGATTGTGACCAGGTAGTTCTGGAATATCTCCAGTGAGGGAAACTCCACACTCTCTCTGCGCAACCCGTTCCAGTGCACGGTCACCGTACAGGACAGATCTTCCTCATATCCAGGTGGAACTTCTTGTGCACCAGTTTCTGCCTGTTACTTATGCTACTGCTCAGCACCACTGAGCAGAGCCTGGTCATCCTCTTTGCACCCTCCCTTTAGATATTTACACACATTGATGATGTGCCCTATTTTCTCTTTGCAAGGCTAAACAGGTCCAACTCCCTCAGCTTTTCCTCATAAAAGACATTCTCCAAACCACTAACCAACTTCGTAGCTCTCTGATGGACCTGTTCCAGGAACTCCATGTCTCTTGTCCTGGGGAGCTCAGAACTGGTCAAATTATTCCAAATGTGGCCTCACCAGGGCTGAACAGAGGAGCAGACACAACTGCCTTGACCTGCTGGCAATGCTCTTCTTAACGCACACCAGGTACCATTGGCTTGCCTGGCCCCCAGGGCACACTGGCTCAGCCTGCCTTTGACAGTAACAGCCCCTTCCCAGGGCAGGC